>NC_065521.1:44619423-44632608 GCF_006386435.1 Epinephelus moara | reverse complement strand
TCATGTCGTATCCGACAACAGGAGGCTTTTAACAGATGACGTCCTGATGTTAGCTTTGCTGCTGCTGTTAGCTGTCCCTGTCAGCTGCAGCCACTGATGCTTTCTAGACATCGTGATTTCCCAAAACTGAATAAATACCACACATAGCAACACAAAACTGCTTTGCTAGCTCAATCATGCTGTAACTAAGATATCTGCTGGAAAAAATACTTTTTCACGGACCGTTTATTGAGTTATTACAGACACCGCTAACAGCTAACGGTTAGCCTAGTTAAACTACGATAACCATGTTGTTATTTACAAAACGTCACATCCCGCCTTGAGTATATCCAATCAGCACCAAGTAATCCCCAGCCAGGAGTTTTTCGGGGCCGTTCTGAGTACCTACTCCAAGGCAGGGACTTGTTTAGCCCCTGTAAAAGTTCCGGAACTCTGTCCTTCGGGGGTGGTTCCTGTGGTGGAGACACGCACCAACCAATTACCCCGAAGTTCCTGCGGTGGAAACGGGCCTAAAGAGCGATCGTAAGAAGGGCATTAAGAACTCATCTGGGACACACTCTTATCTTAGCGACCCTTCTTACCAAAGGCGTTCTTAACTGTGCTCTTAACTGGGAAATGCGGCCAATATGAGTGGATGAATGAGGTCATTTAAAAACAGGATTTTAGATTTTAGTGGTAGGAATTCGATTGCGTTGAGGGAACAAACTGAGTGACTCCGTAAGCAGCTGTGTGTTGTGTTCATGTATCTGTAAAAGAGGACGAGCGGTACAGTATGTAAGTATGTACAGTATGTGAGGAAGAGATTTCAAAGGTGTATTGATGTGTAACAGTGTGAATCTGCTCCATATAAATATACATGAGAGTGTGTTTGAGTGTAAAGCTTTACTCCCACTGTGTTCCTCCAGCCCTGCGGTCTCTTGTGAAAAACAAACTGTAGTAGGAAAGAAAGAAATGTGCGTTCCCCAGCAGGAGAGGACGTGAGCAGACCCAGGAGAGTGAGAGTGTGGAAACGGTGGTGAGATTCAACCACAGTTAAAATCACAGCTTCTCTGCTACAACAGAAGGCTTGTTTAGCTTTATTATAATTACATTTATTTGACTCAGTGTGGCTGTTTGTGTGTTAATGTTCTGTTGTGAGGACGGTTAAGAATATAAAGGTGTGTGTTTTATGTATGAGGTGAGCTCGGGCCTGCTGCTCCTCCATAAACATGTGAAGTTGGAGTTTTGACACATGCGATGCTTCCTGACACGTCTCCTCAACTCGACACGCTGAGCAGTTTCAGCCTGTGTGCAAAATCTAACTCAGCAGCAGTAACCACAGAAATCTATGTGAAGTTTATTATAATACTTTGAATTAATTTATTCAGAAACAGCTGAGCTTCCTGCTCGTTGTTCAGCAGCTGAATGTTTACAGTGTTCAGTTTCACATGGTGACACAGGGAGCTTTTCTCAAAGGCATCTCAGCTGCCGAAGGGCTTTAAATGAGTCGCTCCACTTACAGGGATGGATTTTTGAGATGGGGTTGTATGGGTTACTTAGCCATAGTCTGTGTATTACATGAAGCAGATGTCAGTCGGCACGCCCCCAGTTTAGAGGACAGGCTAACACAGAAGCTAAGTGATCTACTGCGGTGGAGGGGTCAGCAACAAAACCTATTTTTGCCACCTAAATAAACAATATAATTTACAGTGTATGCTATATTCAGAATATTCTCAGCATCTTACCTTTTCGGCAGACAGCCTGTTCCAGAAATGAAGCCACTAATGACTTACTAAACCATGCCCTCGTCAACGCCAGACTCCTTTGACAGAAACCGTGATTTAGGCTTGCTGAACACAGGAGCTGCTGGTCTACCTCTGCCTCCATTAGTTGGTTTGTTTGTGTTACTGTGAGACTTTGGTGAATCTAGACTAACACTTTAAAACTCCAAAGTCACACAATAACACAAACAAACTAACAGATCAAGGCAGCAGTAGACCAGCAGCTCCTGTGTTCAGTGATGGTAAATCACTGTTTTTTTTAACAGAGTCTGGCTCTGAGGAGAGCGATACAACAGCTTAATTTTCCATTTGGAAACCACTGTCTGACATTAAAGCAAAGCAGTGAAAATATTCTGAATATAGCGGACACTTAATCTGATGTTCATTTTTTAGGTGGCTAACATGTGTTTTATTGCTGACCCCATCCACAGCAGAACATTGCTGAACTTCCATGCCTGCTTCTCCAAACTGGGGGCTGTGCTGACAGACATCTACTGTATGCAATATACTGGATAATTAGCTCATACAATCCCACTTAAAAAAATCTGAACTCTCCCTTTAAGGGAGAAAACAATGACTGGCCAGCTCATTCAGTGTAGAAGTCCATGGTACAGGACAGCAGTCCAAAAATGCATCCAAGGCTCTCTGACTGTACTTTAAAAACCTTTACTGATTCACAGATAATCCTATGACTCTCGACTAGAGATGACGACTGATGAAGACTCTCCAGTCAGAACAGGTTGGTTTGGTGAATCAATATAGGATTTTTCACTACAGTCAGAATTTCTCAGAATCATGGACTTCTATACTGAATGAACTGGTCAGTTGTGATTTCATCTTTATGTGACTGTTTCCCCCATCACTGAAAAACACCTGACTGATTTTTTTACAATTAACCCCACACTGCCTTAATCCAGTGCAGCACTCCCTATTTTTTCTTCAAATTTCAGAGAAAGTTGCTGCATGAGGCCAAACATGTGGCAGAATCAGTTCTGTTTCTTTAACTCATATTTGAAAGAACTAGAGTGGAGTTACAAATGACTGTGAGGATCATATCCAGAGGATAATGTCAGTAAATGTGAATAAGATACAGACTGTATATACTGTACGAAACACAGAGGGGGAGTAAATTCCTATACATACACCAGGTCTCCCCGTGTGATCTGTTTGCACAGTCTCCTCAGGGGAAAGTTTTACTCTCACTGTATTTTCATCAGGATAGTTGTGTATTGTGTGTTGATGGTGTTTATTGATGCACAGCTCTACATGTTACAGAGGAGAACAGTGTAGTAAGAGTCCACAGTTTAAGGGCCTGTCCCAATACCCACACTTCCCCTACAAATACCCACTTGCACTCTGTTGTGCGCGTTCACGTTTAGGCTAGTGGTGTCCCAAAACAGAATTGAGGTAGTGGAAGTGGTTTCCAACACTTAAACCCGCCCTAGACTCCAAGGGAGCCCCGACCCACACTTACAACAAAGTGGAAGATGAAATTTCCCAGAGCACCTTGCGAAGTCAGCAACTTCGGCAAGTTTTGGAAAACATTTTGTTGCTGTACAATCGGAATGTAGGCAACAGGCAACAGATGGTTGGACTAGTGTAAACTCATCAGCAACTCACAGCGTCAAAATATTTAAACAAATCGACTTACCCGAACAAAATCGATCAGAACTAGAAGGCGTCGTAGGCGCCTCCTGTTTTCAGCATTTCTCCTCCGTTGATTGATCAGACGGAGAAGAATAAACATAGCACACGCCACAACACAAGCGCTGGAGCCGGCATTTTCAAACCTGAATGACTACCGGTATCTTGCGTCGCTACTACACGTGATGTATGCCTGCACGTCGGCCACGCTGATTTGCATGAAGTGGTGTCTCATTTCTTAGGGAAAGATCTCTACCCTAATATTTCTCACTTCCAAACGAGGGTACTCAGTACCAAGTGGAAGATTTAAGGGGTAGAAATGGGATTGGGCCTTAATCAAGGATTCAGCACCATGGACAGCTCCATCAGCTCCATCAGATACAGTAAAGAACAGGAGCAGGTTGCACAAAACACCTTAAGTTAAGATTTTCCCTAAAGTCCATCTTAAGGCTTTCTTAAGATAAACTCACTAGCACTCCTTCAGGTTTCTTTAAAATGTTGCCTTAAGTATTTAAGGTTTTCGCCTTATCTTGGCCTCAAACCTACGGAATCCCTTAAAGTTAGTCAGATCACTGCACAAAGGACCTTAGGTGTCACAAGCAAGCAAACAAATGGTTATCATGGAAGCTGTCGTATTTTACCACCGTAAAATCTTTCAGTGCAGTAAATGCCTTAACATTTTTACTTAAGTAAGGAAACATACTCAGGCATTCTGTGCAACACTCTTAAAGCTACTCTTACCTTTCTTGCATTTGAAAAAATTTTGCACTTTGAAAAAATTTGAACATCCACAACTCCACCTCCCTCCAAAGGCCTACTCCCCCCTCCTCCATTACGTCCTCATTATGTCTATGATACACGTAGGCGTTGGCAAGGTTACGTTAGATACACGGAAGAGGAGAGCGAGTGTAACGTTACAACCAAGACAGTCAAACGCAACCCCGGAGTTTTAAAACTCAATTGGAGTCAGTGGTGACTGATGAGTTTTAGAATAAGGTCACAGTGCTAACGTTAGATAGTAGCGTTAACATTACTAGTATAGTAGCGTTAACATTACTAGTAAGTGGAAACGCACAAGGAAGATAATGTTAATGTTTCAGAGGCTCAAATGCAATGATTGGTCAGAGTTTTCTTAGAACCATGAGAATGGTATAATTATGAGTTTGTATCTCTGGTGGAATTCACTTACATTTTAGTGTGCCATCAGCTTATTAACAGCATTTTAACCTAAACAACGGAAAGTGTCGCTTTAAGTAGATCAGGCTCCTCTCCTGTGGAATCATCTTCCTGTTACGGTCCGGGAGGCAGACACCGTCTCCACATTTAAGANAAGCCCTGTGAGGCAAATTGTGATTTGTGATATTGGGCTTTATAAATAAAATTGACTGATTGAAATAAGTCCCTCAGCTTAGGAAAAATTAAGGGTTAAGTGTCATACATAGGGAGAAAACTTAAGGTGTTTTGTGCAACAGGCTCTAGAGTCATTAAGAGGAAGTGATAACTGATAAGCCTCACCTGACAGGCATCAGCTGATGCTCCTGTGGCAGACTAAAGGCATTAGATCTGAAAATACCGACATCACACAACCAGGTCTCTGTTCACATGACGGCAGGCAGAGTTTGTCAGTCATTTTCTTTCAAATAATTTTTTGACCTTTTTGCACCTCCGGCTGTTTTTCATACAGATATAAAGTCTCTCTTTCTCTTCTTCATCACTCAGTGACGTGAACACAGACATGAAACACACTTATCGATTGAACCTGGTTCAATGTTCAAACTGTATTGAAAATTGATATCAGTTAATTCATGTTGAGGCTCTTAAAACTGTTCTGTGCTCTCGCTTCACGTCCACCTGTCCGTCTGTGTGTTTCCTCTGTGCCTCACTGGATGTCTGAGGTTAGTGTTGATAATTTACTCTGTGTGCTCGGTTTCTACTGAAAACCTGCGTTTGTAAAAAACAGCTTTGGTTCCTGAGGACTCACTCGATGCTCCAACATGAAACAAAGTTAGATTAGGGCATAACAACAGGTGGACTTTAAAGTGTGCACGTCAGACAACAGTTACCGGGTCAGGAGCTATTTGTCTTACTCTAAATGGTTTGCTGGGTGATACAATCTGAAAGTTTGAGCAGCTAGGCCTCTGTGGTCTTTTGATTTCTGTAAGGTAGATACATTTCTTTGTGTTTGTTTTTATGTCTCCAGTGGAGTTATGATAGAGTCTATAGAGTCTAGTGTTGAACCAATGTGATGTAGGGAGGACTGGTGTCATACAAAAAAAAAAAGGTAATCTGGTTATTTTAACAGCTGCTATTCGTCCAGTTAGTGAGATGAGAAGGTTGTTCCAGTGAGTGAGGACTTCTTCAGTGCTGTTTAATAATGGTGCAGCTCTGACAGCTTGGTGGAGATGTTGATACAAAGGTATTTAATGGCATCTGCATTTTGTAATATAGGTCTATGGCTTGAAAATGATCTGAGTGATTCCTTTACAGTGAGTCAGTTTCTCTAAGTGGAACCTTCACTGATATCAGAGAGAGTTATTAACGGGTCAAAGGCACATATGAGGTGAAATACTCTACATTATAAACATACTGAATCACTCTGACTATTAGTGATCAGGTCAGCGCTGTCGACTGGCAAATGTTTTGTTGCAGATAAGTTGTTGTTCGACTTTATTTACCTGCAAAAAGGTGAAACCAGAGTGAATCACTGTAAAATAAATGTACATGTTTGATGTAAATATGTGCACAGCAGATCGATTAGAGGAACAGGCTTTATTCTTTAATGTGAACTGAAGGGCTGCACATTAATGCTTCCATCACAATCCACACACACACACACACACACATATCTCACACACACACACATATTACACACACACACTCCCATGAACAATCAGGAGGGCTGTGAGTCCTCTGTGACTTTCAGCCTCGACTGGACAAAAAAACCCAGCAGAATAACACGGTGACCTTTACAGAGAGTAACTAGACTAACCTGCAGTGATGAATGGTGCCGTAGCTTCCTCTTACACACACACACACACACACACACACACACACACACGCAGGGAGAGTCTTTCCTAAACCCTCATTTCTCTCTCCAGAACAAAAGCAGTTGAGGTTGCGGCCTCTTCCTCCTCTGTATCTCTCAAACACACCTGCATGTTTTATTTGTATTAATCATTTCATTACTTTTTCCTTTCTCTTCACGATAGCCACCTTTTTTTTTCTTAAATATTAATTGTAAGAGAGTATCAGCCACGAAAAACCTGGCAGATTTTCCTCAGATTTTAAGAATGTAGACGCTGTTTATAAAGCTGCTTGTGACTGTTGTCGCTGTCTCCACCTCCTTGTACATGTGTGTGACAGTCACGTGTTTTATTCAGTTAGCATTAAAATCAATTTAGTGGTGCAGTGAGAAGAAATGTCAAAATAAGATTTACTGTTAACAGATTGGCAAATTAATGTTTGCTCTCGCTGTTGCTCTACTTTGTTGCTATTTGTACCATGTTCATGACTCTCCAGTCATAATCGGTGACTTCTTTATCTGCAGAATTCCGCAGATTTTTATTTTGGATCACCGCTGAAAACACATTTAAAAATCCACAGTATCATTTGGGCCTGCTTAAAACTTGCAGATGCTGTTGTGAATAGTTTGTTTGATGAGGCTTGCAAGAACGTTCCAACATCTAAAATTTAGGAGCGGTTTGCAGAGTTGTCAACAACATGAAGGACTGTCTGATGACGTCCTGTCTCTCATATCAAGGCAACACATTATGTCATAAAGACTTCACAGTGTCAGCTGTTATAAATTTCCTGGTCTCAGGATGACGTCATAGAAACCAGAGTCTGAAGGAAAAGAGCTGGTTTAGAAACTGGTTGGAACCAATATGTGTAAAGTGTATGTAGACACATCTGTCAACATCTGATTGGTCAGACGGGCGCCAACGAGCTCTGAGGTCTTACCTGGAACATGATCCTGTACTGCTCCTCCGGACGTTTCACCACACACATGTTGCAGCCCATGATGACGTCTGACACTTATCTCCGTCTCTGCGTCCTTTGTGTCTTTTCAATCTCGGCGTCCTCTGTCCTCTGTCTCTGCAGGTCCCTCAGGAAACGAGTCAATAATCCAGCTCGCTGTCTGACCTTTACCCTCCAAATGCGACGTCCTCAGGTGCGTCTTCGCCGTCTGTTTTCTTGCTTATTTTCCCCTTAATCAGCCTCTGACCTTTGAGCCAAAATTACCTTCACAAAGATAATTCTTGTTCAGATGACCACGCCCAAATCTGAGATTAACTTTGCCAAACAAAAATGGGCAACAGTCCAAAAACATCACCAGATTTCAGACAAATTCTCAGACCAAATGAAGAGTTGGTGAAATTTATAATCCAGACAAAGATCCGTTATGTAGGAAGAGTCATGTTCATCCTTTGCAAAGGTCAACTAGAAATCGTCAGAGAAATCAGTCAAAGCAGTTCTTAAAAAATGAAATTAAAATGTTTCCTGCTTTTTTCCAGGTTTAATTCAAATGTAGTGTATTTGTGTGGCTTCTGTGACTCTTCTGCAAAAAATAATGATACTCTCGTAAAGGTGAAATATTTTAACAGTGCGTCACTGTAGTCTGAGTTTTCCCTCAGAAAAGAAAGATTTCCCACAAGAAATGAAGCCACTTAAAATCCCCGAATGTGCTTCATCAAGTTTATTAAATGCTTTTATCAGTCAAACTCCTTCAACAAAGACGTCCGTCTCCGTTTAGAAAAGTGTCACTTCTGATAAAAACCCAGCTGAGAGTCAAGCTGAGTTCACTTCCTGTTGTCTCTGTCACTCTGAAGACAAAAGAGAAACCCACCCCTGTGCTTCTTAATGCTTCGCTCTCGTGGGCAAAAACAATTAAGAGACAGAAGACAAAAGGAGGAGGACACTGTTCAGCCTGGTTTTGTTGTTCTTTTCATAAATGAGACGCGTTGTGTTGCTCTGAAGTCTCCTCACAGTAAACAGCTTTTATCTGCTGTCCTGCGGGCGGCGAGGAGGCGAGACGCTGTGTCTTTTCATCACGGTGAAAAATTAATTTTTATTCATGCGCGGCAGATTGTTTCTGCCCTGCAGGGGAGGAGGAGGAGGAGGGGGGATGAAGAGGGGAAACACTCTCCAGATTGTGCTTCAAACTGGAAAAACAGTTCATTTGAGTTTGTGGGAGAGAATCAGATGTTTGTGATGATGAGGGTGGAGGTGATGGAGGGGTGAAGGTGTGTGTTCACAGGTGCAAAAAATTAGGTCAGTTCATGTTATTTAAATCTCGGTGTCGTAAAATGGTTTCAGTGTCGGCGGTGAAGTCAGTTATTTAATGTGTTGAACACAAACGAGTCGAGTTGGTCAGTTGTTGGAAGTCTGCAGCTCAAGTCGCCAGAGAAAGGTGAAGGGAAGATGATTTAAAAAAGATTAAATCTTAATTTATCCTCTCTGGTTTCCTGGTTTTTAATACATTTAACGACTGCTTTGAAAGTGATGGATTCAATAAGATAAATATAAACTGTGGGGCTTTAAAAATGTCTCCCTGCAGCTCAAATGGCCGAATGTGGAGAAAAGACATATAAAATTAAACTGTAAAGCTTCTGCGTCCAGTAAAAGTGACACCAATAAGTCACAGTCACAACAAAACTCCTGCTTTTCATGTATTATGTATGTTTTACTTCTATTTGAGTTATTAAATAATCAGCGTCTTCCTGCAAACTGCAAGTACAATGACAAAAATATATATATTCTTTAATTTCCCTGACAGAAATGTGCAGCTTTCCCTCCGCTGAGATCTCCTCAGCCTGAATCAAAGTGACACCTTCTCTTATTAAACTTACATTAAACTAACCGCGCTGCTTTTTTCAAGCCTGTAACGTCTCACAAATCTTTACAAAACACTTAAACATCTTCAGCCAAATGTTTAGTTTTCGGTCCCCTGAGGTTTGTTTGAAGCCGCAGTGGAAACGAGGCCAGTGACGATTAATAAGACATGAAGGAGGAGAAGAAGAAGGAAAGAAAACTCCTCCGGGCTGTAATGTGTTCCAGCAGTTTTCACTTCAGTTCAATAATTCATCAGCGAGTGATTAAAACAACTTCCTTTCTCCCCAAATTGACAAGACACAGCAAACAGTTTGATGTGAAATATTAAATATGAGTGACAGAGAAATCTTTAAAAGTGATCTGAATTTATGTTTCTGCATCAGGACGAGGCAACGCTCCGAGTCAGATATTGAAGTTTGGCCTCAATAATTTATCCAAACACATTCACAGATCAGAAAGCAGCAGCCTGAATATGAACATTTGTCTGGAGGGTTAGTCGACTCCCCTGATCTCGTCTGCGCCACCAGTTATTTTATAAATCAGCAGCTGATGTTGAATTATTTCTCAAATCAGCGTAAAAAGCGCTGTGTGCTTATGAGGGGTGTGTTTGTGCTTTGAATTGATACAAAAGTGTTTCTGAAATCATAAAAAAAATCACACAACAAAATACTTTTTAGCACCTGAATACTTATGTGTGGAAATAATCTGAACGCAGCTTGTGCTTACTGAACTTCACACACCAGCTTGAGCAAACATCTTTAACCTCATAGAGAGGAAAACTTTATCTTTAGCACCTGAATTTGAAATCTGTGTTTGAATATTGGTCACAATTTGTGCTTAAAAGGTCATTTTATAATCAACCTGTTCGTCTGTCAGATCCAGAGCAGCTGGAGTTTTTAATTTCAGAGATAAAAACAGTTTGTGCTTCGATTCGTGACAAAAATTTTGTGCTTAAAGAACAGGAAATATTTGAGGAGTAAAATCTAAACTCCATGTGGTGTTTGTGCTGCGAGCATCAGCTCAGTCGATTTCCTTTCATTCTCTGAAATCCTCACGGTTCCTGCAGGGTTTTTATCAAAAGTGTTACAAGAGATTTTGTGCTATGGATAAACGTTTGTAGCCGCAAAATATTTCAAGTTGATTTGACTTGATGTCTTTCCTCGTTATTGTGGGCTCGGTGTAGCGCTTGTGCTACAAGTTGGGTTTTTCTTTCCAGCTCAACCTCAAAACATTTTTCTGACCGCTCAGACTTGTCTTCACCACTTGTGGACAACTTTCGGTTCCTCAGTTAGAGATCGACCTCTGTGCTTATTCCTGAAGTCTCATTTTTACATTTGAATGCGCATGTTCCAGGATTATTCACTGCGGTCGCCTCGGTTTGCATTTTGGATTCAGTCTCGAGCTCATTTGGAGCTTTTCTTAATTCTCTCTTTAAAAGTGTTTTTGTCTTTCACTCCACATGTACCTCAGTGGGCTGGTGTCGTCTGCACGCTCTTGTTGCTTTAAAGACAAACCTCTGAGCTCCACATTCATCTCATCTTTAGATCTTTTCCAACAGGCTGTGTTGCATTATTGTATAAAAATCATAAAAAGGTTGGTAGGAAATCACAGCTGTTAGTCAGTGATGCCTTTTTACAAGTGATACTGAGACTTTGCAGAGAACAGAGCGTCCCTCCCTCTGGTTTTATAATCGACCAGCTCGCCCACTGACGGTCCTTGAGATGGAATTAGCCTGCAGAAAGATGACAGACACTCTGCAGAAACGCCGGCACATTCAGTCTGTATTACCTGCCGCTCCTGTCACTGAACATGATTCATCTGATTTTATGAGCCGCCTCTCTGCAGCTGTTATCTGTCATCAACACCTGCCTCACCGACCACGCAGAGGGGGAAAGGGGCAAAATGGAGAAGGTGTGTGCGGAGAAGAGAGGAGAGATAAAATAAATGTGGTGAAAGGAAAACTACAACGTGAGATGAAGAGAGACAGGAAGGTTGAAGAGGGAGGAAATGAAGAGCTGAACTTCCTGATGATCCCTTTGAGCAGCAATGTCAAAATAAAAGTTCACCTCTGATCTGTTTGGCTTGCAGGTGTGCAGGTCTCTGCTCTGTCTGAAAATAACTTTTTGGCCAGTAAAAAGTCAAAATGGTGAATTTGGTGTCAACACACCGGCTCTCTTTGCTCAGACTTGAACAATTCAATGAATTTCCAGGCTTTCTTTCTCTCGAACTGAATTCCAAGTGTCTTTACATCCTTTGCTGAGCAGGAAAAAAAAATCAAAACCCCCAAATCCTCCTTCAGGACTGATAATCCAGAGAGGTGAAGACCTGCTTTTGTTTCAGCAAACTTCAGCGTGAAACAGTCGCCCTCCGTCTGCAATGAAGCTCACTTTATTCTCCATGTAATTCCCCCCAAATCCTCTTCCTCCTCCTCCTCCTCCTCCTCCAGGAGTGGAAGGCAGACTGAGGTGGATCCTGTTGTTTTGTGAGGAGAGCTAGATCCGCCGACTGTCAGCCTTTTCTCTTCCTCTCTCCCTCCCTTCATCCCTCGATTTCCTCTGCTGCTCCGTCATTTCTCCACAAAGGTTAAATCCGGCTTAGTTTCGCTCCTGGACACACAGACACAGAAAACACAGAGATTCTCACTGGTTTTACACACTGATTGGACGAAAGGACATGAGCACACACAGGCTTGTTAGTTTTGGGGTCTCTCTCTGTTCGGCATGTCAGTGCTTGTGGTCGAAGTGTGTGTGTCATCGCCTCCCTGTTTAAGGGGAAGAAATCTAACAAGCTAAAAATTGATTTCACAAACCAGAATTTGTTGTCAGGCAACAAGAGTGTGTTGGCTTTCACTCACACTGCACAGATTTTCACTCCAGTAGCTGTTTGTCAGTGAAGACGACGCTTTACAATCACAATATCTCCATTTTATCAAGTCGTTTCTCTCTATTATCAGACCCTAAAAATCTTCTTTTTTTTTTTTTTTTTTTACCCCAAAACAAGTTACAGAATCTACCAGAGCAGGGACAATACCTCAGCTGGTTTATGATAGAAATCAACTTCAGAGCTGAAACAATCAGTCCGACGTTAGCTCATCAGAGGTGTTGATAGATTTTTAACAAGACATGAAAGCAGAATAAGCATATTTCTAATACAACAAATGCTGTCTTTTTGGTGACTTACTTGGTAATTTTAGGCATTTCTAGTCTTTAAGAAATATCCAAAAAAAACAGGAAATAATAGTTGAACTAGTTTACATATGGTCACACAGGGTTTCTGCACATTTTCATGGACACAATTTGGACAAAATGATGTGTCAGTGATCCATAATAAAGTTTCCATTACCATTCACGAGGTATACCAACAGAACCATGTGGTCCACTTCACTCCAAATGTTATATTACAGGCGGACTGTGGACACGGACCAGTAGAGCTCCCAGGGTGGGAGTTTTATCGTCCGTTCAAACACCAAACACACTTTGTCAATGATTTCAGCGTCAGACACCAACGTACAGAGGAGCCGTTCACGGCGGTGTGATGGGCACTGGGCGGCAGCTATTTCTGACGCCGCGGCCACAACTGAACTCGTCAAATACAACAGCTTTGTCGGTTAAAACTCTTCACATCGGTATGATACTGAGCAGTGGCTGTTTCTTTAAAGAGCGAGGAAGTCTGTATAGGGCAGATGGGAGGGTCAAACAAACTCTGGACTTTCACCCAGGAGCCTGCTGTTCATGTCCCGTGTGAAATCAAATCTCGATGGATTTATTTTAATACCAACGCAGTGCATTAGTATGTGTAGCATGCTACAGTAGTAATGTACAGTATCTCACATAAGTGAGTACACCAATCCCATTTTTGCAAATATTTCATTATATCTTTTCATAGGACAACACTATAGAAATGACACTTTGATATAACTTAAAGTAGTCAGTGTACAGCTTGTGTAGTA
>NC_065521.1:44613049-44619219 GCF_006386435.1 Epinephelus moara | reverse complement strand
GATGTCATCATGGAGGAGTGGGAGAGGATTCCTGAAGCAACCTGTGAGCTCTGGTGAACTCCATGCCCAAAAGGGTTTAGGCAGTGCTAGATAATAATGGCTGGCACACAAAATATTGACACTTTAGGCACAGTTTGGACATGTTCACTGTGGGGTGTACTCACTTATGTTGCCAGCTGTTTAAATGTTGATGGCTGTGTTTTGAGTCATTTTCAGAGGAAGGTGAATCTATGCTACTACACAAGCTGTACACTGACTACTTTAAGTTATATCAAAGTGTCATTTCTATAGTGTTGTCCCATGAAAAGACATAATGAAATATTTGCAAAAATGGGAGGGGTGTACTCACTTTTGTGAGATACTGTATGTCTCGTGACATTACGTCAGCAAGAACTTACCTTGATCCAAATCATGATGTTTTTTTCTAAACCTAACCACGGCCTGTTTTCGCCTAAACTTCGGGAATTAAACCTAAAAACAACATTTTACATTCTACGTTTATGTTTGAAAAAGACTGTATGCCTCCAACAAGCAGAAACTGTACATTTCTTGTGAAAACACAAGTGTATTTTGAAAAGCGTCAATTGACAAGTCAACCATGAACGTCCAAAACTGAAGCAGCAAGTTTGACGTTTAGGTCCGCTTACAAAGCGGCTCGATCTCGATCCCCGGCTCCTCCAGTCTGCATGTCACAATATGCTTGAGCAAGATACTGCTGCTGATGGCTCTTCCATCAGTGTGTGAGTGTGTGTTAAAAAAGAGTGAGCAGCAGGTGGCACCTTGGATGTTAGCCTTGGCCACCAGTGTGTGAATGTGACTCGCTTTGAGTGGTCAGAAGACTAGAAAGGCGATAAACAAGTGCAGGTCCATTTACAATACAGGAGCCAGTTTAGGTGCAAAATCTGTCAAGACTGACGAGCTGAGCACATCTACAAGTCCAGAGAGCAGTCGTGCCTTTGAAGCATAAATGCAGCAGGAGGAAAGCAAAGAGAGAAAGGAACAGGAGGAAAAAGAAATAGCAAAGCTCCCTAAATTAGATGGGCTGTCACTATAGCATGAACTGGGGCCTGAGGTAACGACCTTACACCGCTGGCCTGTTGGTTCATTTGCTCGAAAAAAAAATAGCCCTGTAACACTGTAATAAAAAACTGTAAAAAAAAACAAAAAACAAACAAACGTCGCACATCAACACATTTTGAAGCTACGTTACATCAATAGATTAAAAAAAAATTGCCTGACTGTTACTTTCTCCACTGATAATGACTGTAACAATTTCATTACACACAACAAATTTCCATGACTTTTCCAGGGCTGGAGAAACAAGATTATGGAATCCCATGACTTTTCCAGGTTTTCCATGACTATGGGGACCCCGGTCACAAGTCAGCATTGGCCCATTTTTAAGCCACATAAGTTGAGATCCACTGGATCTCCACTGTCCACGTTTGCTCATGGACTTTCCACGCCCACATATGACGTCCAAGGTACCCTGGGTGTGTTGATTGTTGACATTCTGGGACGCCGTGTCAACTTCAGCCTGTTACATGCATTGTCTGCTTTCAAAATAAACTTCTGTTCTCACAGGAAATGTACAGTTTGCATACAGTCTCTTTCAAAATAAAAGCAATTTTTCCCATTCAACAACAAACGCACGTGGTTGAGTTCAGGCAACAAAAACACACGGCTTTGTAATCTTACGGGATGCAAACACCGCTCTCTTGGATGAAAGTCAGTGGTTGATGGACCTATCGCCCACCCTACTCAGACTTCTCATAGCCTTAACTTTCGTTCTTGTCCCATCGCATTTCCCCCTGATGCCACCAGCTGCCATTAAACTATAATGGCGACCTGCCACCTATAATGCCAACGTTAAACGACGTCACTAACTAAGCACTGGATTTCAACGACTTCAGAGTGAGACCGGGTTGACTGGATGAATTGATCAACCTTTTTTGAGCAAATTTGACTATTTTCTGACATTTTTGAACAAAGTGTTAAAATGTTAATCAGAACAATAATCTGCAGAATAATAAATAATCAAATCAAAATTGTTCGTTGTAGCCCAACTTGTATTTTTCCAGAAATTAGTGTTTGTATCTTAAAACATGACACAATCAGGCAGGATGCTTCGGGAGAATTCTAGAAAATACTTACTGAAATGATTTGTATCAGAAACCAGCTGAAATGTTCAGTTGCACATTTTTAAAACTAGTTTTTAAGAAAATTACACTTTAAATTACAGACAGATAAGAAGGAGAATTTTGCACTACACCTTTAGAAGTACATACAGAAAACTCCAGACCCTCAATCTTCCTGTTGCTGCTGGTAAAAAAAAAAAATCACGTGAAGTGATTTGAGTTTAAATCTCTTTTAAAGATCTCCAAGTTGCACCTTTCCAGATGTTTCAGGAACCATCCACTCCTTGATTTCCCCGGGGCAATCAGCCTCCGAGTCCTCCCACAGAGGGTGATCCTCGTCTGGGCAAAGCTTCCTCACTGGCGTCCCTCCTCCTCCTCCTCCTCTTACTGCTGCAGCTTTCCTTCCCTCCTTCAGAATAATGACACGTCCAGTGTTTCCTCTCAGCCTGAGCAGCCCCGGCGCTTCACAGATGTATGATGGGATGGTGAAATGAGCCGGTTGTGGATCAGGAATCAGCAGACAGATCTGCGGCTCTCTGCTCGCTGCTCTCTCTT
This sequence comes from Epinephelus moara, assembly GCF_006386435.1. Classification (NCBI taxonomy): domain Eukaryota; kingdom Metazoa; phylum Chordata; class Actinopteri; order Perciformes; family Serranidae; genus Epinephelus; species Epinephelus moara. The sequence goes on along the minus strand of NC_065521.1, from coordinate 44,616,526 downwards.
CTTCTGCAGCATCCTCACTGTGCTGGAACAACAGCAGCCTCCGCGGCAGCACAGCCAGCCAATAACCTGCAGCCGGCAATTAATTTTCCTCTCTGCGATGGCTTTCCTCCTCCTCCTCTTCTTCCTCCTCCTCCTCCGCTTCTCCCTCCCACCTGCTCTAAATCCCTGCTCGTCCCCCTCCCCTCCTTCTTTTCCTTTTGCTCTGTCTGTCTCTTCCTTCTTATTGTTCTTTACCTGTTCATTCATCTCTCTGACACTCAAATGTTTCTCGGCTTTCACACGTGTAAACATGTTTTTGTGTTTTCTTCAAGGCTCAGCGCACACCCGGCAGACTGTTACCTGCATCTGCATATCACAGTTGTCAGAAGGAATCGTTTCATCTTCAAAATGTCAACTTTAATAGTTTAAACCAGCGGGAGCGTTTCACTCTCTCTGCTTGGATTCTTCCTCCTGCAGAGGGAGGTGAACGTGTCAATCTTTACGCTCAAGTGAGACGAGAAATCTGCAGAACTGGAGGAGACAACATGCATGTGTTTCATCTTTTTTTTCTGTTCAGGAGTTCATAAGTTCATGTCTTCCCATCAGTGCAGGCAGTCAGCCTCTGACAGGCAGAGTGTTGTTAGGAGCTGCTCCTGTTTCTCAGGTGTCATCTCAGGCCTCTCGGTGCTTTCTTATCCAGCGGAGTTCAGACTGAGCTACGCCACATGTCGGATCTCCTTTTCTCACAGTTTGAGCAGGAACAACCTTTTATTTTTTCATTTTTCAGTCTCGCCCTAATCAATTAATCTTGAGGGACGTATCAGTCCAGCCAACGTTGTGTACAGTCAACACGAAACATGTTTCTCATTGATCAAAGTGGTGTGTCGATTTACTGTCCTCATGCACTGTTTGTACGTTTTACTATGAAAAGTAATGACCAAAATTCCTACATAACCCACGTAATAATGAGACACTAATTCGTGCACGTATTTAGGAAGGCTGCAGTCACGTGAGTAAAGAATTGAGTGGTCTTGAGCGGTACAGTCAGGAGGCAGGCTGGGGTCGTGGATAGGTCATAAATAGTGCTATCAACAGCCCAGAATTTTCACTTAGTCACACGACATATGGACACCTACCAGGCAGATTTTAATTACTGGTACTGATCGTGCCGCTGCTCATGTCCTGCTATTTTGTTCTGAAAATGTCAGGGTGCATAAACCAGGTGCAGACTTCCATCTGTGTGAGGAAATACAGCGAGTGCTGGACGGAGCAGTGAGTGACAACAACCCCACCCACATTTAAGAGGAATGTCTGAACAGAACGAGGGTCTAGGTACCATGTCTGAAGGCTTACTGCTGGCTCCAAAGGTGCTGGACTGAAAGGGTTTGGTGGAGACGGAGCTTAAATTGCCCACTGGTGTGAGTGTGAGTGTGAATGGTTGCCTACCCGTCCAGGGTGTAACCAGCCTCTCACCCAGCGACGGCTGGGATAGGCTGTTTTCGTTGCCTTACAGTGAGCTGTTTATATCTACATATGAGTCAGCCATGTTATCTCGTCGTGGTGGACTCTGTATATTTAAATCAAATAATAAGACATTAAAATTAATATTTTCCAATGTGATGTCACCGATGTTATTCATTTTCTGTCTTTATGTTTTATTTTGTGCTCTCCACCTGTTACCTGGACAACCCTATCATTGAATGCCACGTTATTACACAGATTACTTGTGTGTGTGTGTGTGTGTGTGTGTGTGTGTGTTTTCAGAAACCAATTTGTCTCCTGATAAATGAACTCTGCTGACATTTATATGAATCTAATTTAATTTAATTTAATCCTCTCTGCATAACAACCACACACACACACACACACACACACACACACACCACACAGAGAAAACAATAATATTCATGACATAATTTACACATTAACATAAACACACTAACATGAAAATGTGTTAAAGTGAATCTGTGTTTTTTTAATGACTCTTCAGTAACACCCAGTCCTGCTATATAAATAAAATATGGAACCTGTGACGGTGTGTGTGAGCGGTGAGGAGAGAGACTCAAACACCACCAGGACAAATCAACACTCTGATCTTATTACAGAGCTACACCAGGAAATATTGATTTTTAATTAATGTGATTACCAGCTGAAGCTGATCATGCAGGACACTTTGGACACGCTGCACAGGAAGCAGACTCAGGAAGCGTCTCTCTGCTGTTGCTGGGCAACTGCAAAAATAGCTGTTGTCCATCAACTAGCTAGCATACAGTAGCGTATGACATCATACATCAGTGCGCTGTCCAGATTTAGGACAGGCAACTGGAGGCAAACACTATGCCTTTGATCTGTGCTGCATATGGCTGTTCACACTGATCCCATTGGGGAGAAAAAACACACTTTAAGTCCAGAAAATAGTAGGACGTAAAGAGAAGAAAAATGGATTGCAAAGATTCACTGCAATTACCGTGTGATATAACAACTTGTTTTTTGCCACAACCCAGATTTTTAGCAGCGTTTCACCAGACCTCTGGGAACAGTTGACCCAGCAGGTAGAAAACGCAGTAGCTAAAGTTAGCTAACATAAGCCGATAGCCTAAAAATGGTGCATCCATGTACAGAGTTATAAAAGCCTCTAAAGGACAATTAAATTCGAATACATTTAGGCCCAATCACAGTTCTCCCCAATGACCCTACACCCAGAAGTAAGGTGTGAAGTCTTAATGTAGGAAATAGGATGCCTGTTGTTACGTCATCGGTAGCATTGGCTAGCTAAAAGTAATGGATAACCATTGAAACAGTTAGCTAAAAGTAACTGACTAGTGTCTAAAATAGCATTAGTTAGGTAAAGTGATTAACAAAAGATTGAAACAGTTATCTAATAAACAGTTGAAATAGCATTAGTTAACTAAAAGTATTTAATATACATTGAAATAGCTAAAAGTAATGGATAACCGTTGAAACAGTCAATAGTTAAAAGTAACTGACAAGAGTCTAAAATAGCATTAGTTAGCTAAAGTGATTAACAAAAGAAACAGTTAGCTAAAGGTAACTAATAGCAGTTGTAATAGCATTAGTTAGTTTAAAGTAATCAATAAACATAGCTAAAAGTAATAGATTATGGTTAAAACAATTAGCTTAAGGTTAGCTAATGGTAACTAATAGCAGCTGTTATAGCATTAGTTAAAGTAATTAATAAACATAGCTAAAAATAATAGATAACGGTTGAAACAGTTAGCTTAAAGTAACTAATAGCAGTTGAAGTAGCATTCGTTAGCTAAAATATTAGATAATGGTTAAAACAGTTAGCTTAGGGTAACTAATAGCAGTTGAAGTACCCAGATAGCACACATACATCTGGCCGACGTCGGCCCGATGTATCAAGTTTACATCGTTAAGACGTAGCAGGGAGAGCGTTTGCTCATTGCCAAGACGTCGCTGAGACGTTGGCCTTTAATCGAAAATGACCACCACGCGACGTTCAAATGATCAATAAAA
>NC_065521.1:44610205-44612207 GCF_006386435.1 Epinephelus moara | reverse complement strand
GAGATGAAATTCCGCCTTCAGTGGCGACTTCCGTATGTGGGCGGCTATATTCTACGACACTGGGCTGACCCAAAGCCGACGTAACAGAGACGTTTGATGAGCTGGGACAAAAGAGTATTAAATTTAAAGATATCCGCCCATGTGGCCGACGCTTGTCAGACGTTATAAATTCAGGGCCGATGTGTAGTCCTCAGGCCGACGTCGGCCAGATGTATGTGTGCTATCTGGGTAGCATTCATTAGCTTGAATAATAGATAACGGTTGAAATAGTTAGCTAAAAGTAACAAATAGCAGTTAAAATAGCATTCGTCAGTTAAAATAATAGATAACGGTTAGAACAGTTAGCTAAAAGTAACTAATAGCAGTTGAAGTAGCATTAGTTAGCTAAAATAATAGATAACGGTTAAAACAGTTTGCTAAAAGTAATTAAAGCAGTTGAAGTAGCATTAGTTAAAGTAATTAATAAACATAGCTAAAAATAATAGATAACGGTTGAAACAGTTAGCTAAAAGTAACTAATAGCAGTTAAAATAGCATTCATTAGCAAAAATAATAGATAACGGTTAAAACAGTTAGCTTAAAGTAACTAATAGCAGTTGAAGTAGCATTCATTAGCTTGAATAATAGATAACGGTTGAAATAGTTAGCTAAAAGTAACTAATAGCAGTTGAAGTAGCATTCGTTAGCTAAAATAATAGATAATGGTTAAAACAGTTAGCTTAAAGTAACTAATAGCAGTTGAAGTAGCATTCATTAGCTTGAATAATAGATAACGGTTGAAATAGTAAGCTAAAAGTAACAAATAGCAGTTAAAATAGCATTCATCAGTTAAAATAATAGATAACGGTTGAAACAGTTAGCTAAAAGTAACTAATAGTTGAAGTAGCATTCGTTAGCTAAAATAATAGATAACGGTTAAAACAGTTTGCTAAAAGTAATTAAAGCAGTTAAAGTAGCATTAGTTAACTAAAGGTAAATGATGAGCTACTGAAATAGCTTTAGCTAGCTAAAAGTGATTAATTAACAAATGAAACAGTTAGCAAAAAGTAACTTAAACAGCTGAAATATCATTAATTAGCTAAAAGTAATTAATAGATGTAGAAATAGTTAAAAGTAACAGATCAACTGTTAGAATATCTGACAAGACTGTGAACACAGTAGTGATTTTTCTGAAATGCTTGTTTAAACAATCAAAATATTCCTTGACATCTGCATTAAACTAAGATATCCCAGCGTATTTTAACATTTTTGCATGAGTATTTGCAAAAATAATCAAGTTGAGGTGGGGATGACACGGGTCTATAATTTGATACATGCTTGTCTTTTTATAGATTGGCACCACTTTAGCCATTTTCATTTCATCAGGAAAAGTACCTGTAAGGATTTATTACATGTTTACGTAAATGGTTTGAGGACACAGTCAATTACCTCTTTAATAAGTGAGATATCAATAGCATTACCATCTATAGATTATTTATTCTTAAACGTTCCGACCACTTCTAACAGATCACTCTCTCTAACACCACCAAGGAACATTGACTTGTAGGATCAAATGTGTTTAATGAAGTTTTAGAACTAGATTCGGGAGCAAGACCACGCCTTGAACACATCCCATTTCCGTTCAGTAAGTATTTAAGCACACCTCATCCGTTTCTTCCGTTCAGTAAGTATTTAAGCACACCTCATCCGTTTCCTACTCCTTTGACTCAGTTTCCACATCCCTCCCCCCAAACCCCCTTTCTTTTTTGTTTCCTTTTCTCTCTTTTGTGTCATTACAGGACCCGGAGGCTCTGATCGTACCCTGGAGATCGAAGAGACGGCTCCCCCACCCAGAGTCTCAACTTCCTGGTTCCGACCACCAAGCATCTGTCCATCCACCCATAACCCTCTTTCCTCCTCTCATACCTTCAACCCTTCTCCCCCTCATCCCTCCTTCCCTCAACCCTCATCCCTCAAACTTCATCCCTTCATCCCTCATCCCTCCTTCCCTCAACCCTCATCC
>NC_065521.1:44596203-44609946 GCF_006386435.1 Epinephelus moara | reverse complement strand
CCCTCATCCCTTCATCCCTCAAACTTCATCCCTTCATCTCTCATTCCTCCTTCCCTCAACCCTCATCCCTTCACCCCTCAAATCTCATCCCTTCATCCCTCAACCCTCATACCCTCATCCCTTCATCCCTCACCCCTCCATCCCTCGACCCTCATCCCTTCATCCCTCAAATCTCAACCCTTCACCCCTCAAACCTCATCCCTTCATCCCTCTTCCCTTTATCCCCCAAACCTCATTCCTTCAGCCCTCATCCCTTCATCCCCTCATCCCTCCTTCCCTCAATCCTCATCCCCTCATCCCTTCATCCCTCAAACCTCATCCCTTCATCCCTCAACCCTCATCCCCTCATCCCTTCATCCCTCACCACTCCATCCCTCATCCCTTCATCCCTCAAACCTCAACCCTTCATCCCTCGACCCTCAACCCTTCATTCCTCAAACCTCATCCCTTCATCCCTCAAACCTCATCCCTTCATCCCTCAACCCCTCATCCCTTCATTCCTCATCCCCTCATCCCTTCATTCATGAGCACGGTGCTGTTCTGTATTGACTCAGTAGTTTGACATTAAAATGTTGTTTGTTTAGTGTAATTCCCTAAATGTCAAACTGTTACTGAAGTAGACGACTTTTCTAATTTTCAGTCTAGGGTTTGATGGTGCACTGAAAAATGCTGGGTTGAATTTAACCCAGTGGTGGGGTCACTCTGTCCCAGCATGTTGGGTTGTACAATCAACCCCAGCGCTGGATTTGGCCCCTGTGCCCAGGGACACTGAGGCAGACCTGGGGCGGCTGGCCGGTGAGCGTCTGATTGCTGGGAGTTCTTTCTTTCGTTCTTTCTTTTCAAATATTTGGAGAAAACTGGAGCACCCGTGAGAAAACCCACAAGAGTTTAACCTTCTATGTTTTAATCCAGTGCCAAGGTTCAAGGTAGTAAACACATTTCTACCAGCCTTTACGCTTCTTCTTTATCTTCTTGGGCTTGTCCTGCTGCCCAGAACTATCATCTTCCTCAATGATGTCCTTGTTTTCTACACTGACACTTCCAGTCTTTGGGGGAGCACCCTTCTCATAGTCTCCGTCCACATTGTGAGTTCCCCTTTAACGTCCTTTATGTAGTTACCTCACATTACAATGTACGTACATTCAGTTATTAACCAAAACTCTTTTATTCATTTTGTTTTTCTTTACCTAACCAAATAGTTTTGGTGCCAGAACCTGCTGTCACGTTATCTAACAAATTCTGTACCACCACCGTGTGATGCAGCGTTCAGAGGTCGTGGTTATTTTATTTCTGTGAGATCATGTACAGGCCTGTTGTTGTGTTGGTTTTATAGGCTGATATGTAAAAGTCTCTGTGTAGTTAAAGATGCAGCCTGTGTCAACTGGTCAGTCATGCTGGTGTGTGTGTGTGTGTGTGTGTGTGTATTTATGGTGTGACTGCAGCTCTATCCAAATGAAATACATCCCTGCTGTCAGAGTACTGAATCAATACACCTCCCCTCTCCTCATCTTCTCCTCCCTCTCCATCCTTTAATTCTTCCTCCCCCCTCCCTTCTCACACCTCCTTTAATCCTCCTCCCCTTCTCCATATTTACCTCTCATCTCTCCCTCCACCCAAATCACAGCCTTTGTCTTTCTGCACATCCTCTCCTCCATCCATCCTTCCTCCTCTGTAACGCTCTCCTCCTCTCTCCTAACCCTTTCCTCTCCTCTGTCTGGCTCTTTGTGATCTCCTTTTCTCCTCGTCCTCCCCTGCTCATTTCTCGTATTGTCCTTTTTATTTCCTCCTGGTTCCCATTCTTCTGTCCCTTCATCTCCTCCCCCTCTTCCCACCTTCCTCCGCTGCACCTCCTCCTCCTCCCTGCTGACGGTGAGTCCTGTGAGAGCAGTTTATCAGCTCAACACAGTAATTACATCGACACAGAGAGGGAGAGAGGGATGCTCCTGCAATGTCGACACACTGTCACACCCGCCCGCCACACACACACACACACACACACACGGCTCTCACTCTTGTGTTTCCGCTCACACATGCAAACAGAAACACACACACACTGTACACAGACAGCGAGGTGCTTGTGTATCTGCTGCTGACTGAAACTGTGTTGATGTGTTTGTTGAAGCGAATCTTCCGCCCAAACATCTATTTATCTCTGTCACTTCAGCACACACACTGTCTGTGTGTGTGTGTGTGTGTGTGTGTTCCTGTAAGCATCCATCATATATAACACACATGAATTAGTGTGCATACAGTTCAGCCTCTATTATATCTGTGTGTGTGTGTTTCATGTCATGTAGCTTTTGTTCAGTATCGTATGATTCTGTTGCTTTTACTGTTTTCTCTCCTGTGTTTCTCTGTTTAACTCTCGTGTGATTGTTTGTAAAGAAAACACTTCTGAGGAATTATAATCCTACTGCTGCTGCCGTCTCTACTACAACTGTGTGGTTGTGTCACAGACTTCAGATCCCCCTCCAATCAATACTTAATTTATCTTTTTCATCATGTTTATGTCTCCTGTTTATGTGCCTGTGTTTGTCACACGAGAGGTGTTTTTACATTCCTCTACTGAAGGGGACGATGTCTGAGCAACTCCATAAAATCTGAGATTCAAATGTACGCCAGACGAGCTAAGCCCCTTTTAGGGGCCGTACACATTTCACAAAGTAATGCAGGACTGATACTTCTGCATCTAATCGACACCATACCTACAGCGAAGCCTGATGTGTCATCCCCAGAAATGTAACTACACGTCATAATAGACCTCCTGTCTGTTTCTGTAAGCTGAAACCATTTCCCTCAGTGGAAACAAAACTTTTATTTACTTTAATTTCACAGATAAAAAACAATAAATTGTGAAGACAGTAAAGCCTCCACAAAAATAGCATTTTAAGTCTTGTGTGTGATTTATCCTGGCTTCATATGAGCAGAGGGAATCTCCGCTCGTCTGCTAGGCTAATTTATACAATGTAAAATGCCAGGGAACTGCCCACTGGTTCGACATCCCATTGGTCCGACCATATTAAACCCATTGTTCCGAAGTCCCGTTGTCCCGAAATCATCATGATGCCCTGTGGTTAAGGTCTGGTTAGGTTTAGGCACAAAAGCCACTTGGTTAGGGTTAGGAAAAGATCATGGTGTGGGTTAAAATGAAAAAGACAGTGACAAACACTTAAGCTGTGAGCCTGCTTCGCCTCAAGCCTTTCCCAGCTGACCCAGAGCCGGTCGCGGCGCACCATCAAGGCAGAAATACGCCCGCCGAGAGCCATTCAGCACTGCGGACCGTCGGACCAATGGGCTGTCGGACCAATGACATGGACCCAAAATGCCATAGGCTTGTGCTAGTAACGTTAGCATGTTTGTTTGGAAAACGTGTTTAGTAAAAGACAGTTGTTTTGTCAGTGAACCTCAAATTTTGTAACGGTACCTTTGTTAAATGTTGCTGTTGTCCCTGGCTCCATATGAGAAGACGAAAAGTTTGCTAGCCGCTAGGCTAATTTATACAATGTAAAATGCTAAAATGTGCTAAAAACATTAGCATGTTGTATTTATGTGGAGAATGTGTTTACTATTAGACAGTCGTTTTGATTGTGAACGTTGTGAGTTGTAATGGAGCAGAGTTTTGTAACTTTACCTATACAATGTAAAATGCCATAGACTTGTGCTAATAACGTTAGCATGTTGTATTTGTGGGGAAAATGTGTCCAGATAAAGACAAGTGTTTGTCTGTGAATGCTGCGAGTTATAGTGAAGCTGATTTGTGTACTTGTGTTTGAAACTGTCTCTATTAAGCCATGTTTAATGTGAGTTTAATGTGGGTTTAATGTGTGTTTTGAATCAACTCAACCCCAACCGCCGACTAGTGTTTTGGAGGTGTAACTGCAGAGTGACACAGACACACCACCGCACAAGTATAAATGCTCACAATGGCGTAGGCCATGTGCATAGGGTCTGCCGGACAGTATAAATCCCCTAAAGGTGCCTTAACCGCCTGGAAAACATGAGGTTGAGCACTGGGTGCAACTCTTGTGCCTTCTCAAAGAATTTCAAATTAGAGGCATCTCTAGACAGCACATCTCTAGACACGCCTGTGTTGGAAGAAAAACTCCATTTACCATTTGTTATATGTGCCTTTGAAAAGACAAACCCATCTCTACCATGATTTTCTTTTGTTGTTTTTTTTTTGTTTTTTGTAAATAGCCAGCAGCAATGCATAACAAAATGTTATAAGATATACACCTGCTCTCCATAAACTACACATGTACTATACATGTACAATGCACATGTACAAAACTTTACAATTAAATGAATAATCCCTTATTTCTGTTGGTATTTTTGTCAGATATATGCAATGAGGATTTCTGGGTGTTATGTATGTTGGTGTTATCCAGTGCCAAGTATCTGATCATGTGACGATAAGATTTTATGGTACCTTGTTAAGGCACATAACAAATAACTGCCATGCCTTAGGGCCCGACACAATAGCGTGCACTGGGGCCTGTTCTACCTCACGCCTGTGTGTCATATATAGCACTGTAGGTAAGATATTAAAGTTCTGTAAAAGCGCACTGGGCAAAATGAAAACAGTTTTATCATCATATTAATAATTAAGTGGACTCATATGCATCGTATAAAGCTGAGTCTTTTGCTGGGATTTAAAAAGTGTCGACCAATAGGATAGATGTGACTGAGGAGTGAGCTGTGCCGGAGTCGGTGAGCAGCAGTAAAGCTGAGAATGTGAAATAACAAGAAATAACTAGGATCTAAAGGGTCTGAATGTAGAGTATAGTCTGAGGGGATCGGACATGCAGAGCTTAAAAACCAAATAAAATCTTCAATCCTATGTATCACTGGTAACCAGTGGAAAGAGGCCAGGACCAGGGAGAGATGAGTTCTCCTCTTGGTACCAGTGAGTAGTCTCTCTGCTGCAGGCCAAGACTGACCGACTCCCACATACAGACAGCTGCAGCAGTCAAGATGTAAGGTAATAAAAGACGGTCTCCAGATCTCCAAAAGAAAGAAAAGGTTTATTTTTGTTATTCACCTAATGTGGAAAAAGCTACTGCTGATTACAGAATTTATGTTTTATCAAATTTTATCACAGAACCAAAACTACACAAAGATTCCTTTCACAGGGATTTCGGGACATCGGCCTAAGAGAATGAGCTACATCACCAGAAAAACTGCAGTAAGAAAAAAACCCTCTATCTTCACTCATTTAACTGAGGGAATTATTTGGCCATCCAACATTTCACATCCTTGAGACAATTTAAAAGACACTGAAGATTGTGTTTTGTTTGGTTCCAATGGAAAATACAGTGTCAGCGTAGTGGTGATAAGGGATGATGAAAATGTTCCCCAATGTAAGAAAATACTGTTTCATGAAAATTAAATAGGACCTAGGATGGAGCCTTGGGGTACACCACAGGAGACAGTAGCAAAAAGATCATAACAGATATTGATCTTTGTTGTTTAATAACCAACTTCAATTTGGAAAACTAGCTTAGCTCTGAAGAAGCATAAAGGAAATTTGAAAGATGCACAGTAGCAGCACACCGATGATGTCAGAGGGCTGTGATTGGTTGATTGCAATGTTGATCCAGGAACGCGTGTCCTACTTGGCAAAATCACGATGTGCAAAAAGTTCCTAGAACGTCCCTATCTGGATGCCTGCTGTTTGTTTCCCGTGTTTTATGCCAAACCATGATATTGTTTTCTAAACCTAAACACATGCTTTTGTTGCACAAAGAAATAAATGTAAATATTTGGTGTTTTACTTATGTTGTAAATTTATTTTGACAAAGACTGTAATGAGTAGAAGCTGTACATTTCCTTTGAAAACAGAAGTGTGTTTTAACCATAAGTTGACATAGCGTCCCGTAACATCAACAGCAGACGCAGGAGGATATGTAGCACGTCATATGTAGACGTGAAAGATATTGACAACACTGATATTTAGGAACACGTTGGATGTTAAGCTGGGGCTCAGTTGCTGATCAATAACAGAGATTTTCCGACTAAATACAAACTTTAGATGACGTTTATTTGAGTTGCTTTGTGTTGAGTAGTAGACCTGTGATGACGTTACTATGTTAGTAAGTGTTTGAGCAGCACGTCAACAGCAACTGGGCAATAATGTAGCTGGTGATGCTGCTGTGTTGTTGTTCGTAGTGAGAACTTTGCATTAGTGCTGTAATGAGACAGTTATTAGAGACCAGTGTTCCTGTATCAACACTGAGACACTCACACGTCAGACATTTTCATGTTTATTTATTCTTTTTATAGAATCCATTTTCTGCTTTCAGCCGCCGTTCAAAGAGACCTGTGGCTCATAATGTAGAGACGGAGAGAGGCAAGGGACAAATTAGAGTGTGAATGAGAGAAAGAGAGAGGGTGAAAGTGGTAGACGAGGGATACATTGTTATATTGTGTGCGTGTGTGTGTGTGTGTGTGCGTGCATCAGACACATTAATGGGCTGCAGAACATACACAGGCTGTAATCTTCACATGCTGACAGTCTGAGAGCTTCAACAATCAACAGCTCAGTACACACACTCTGGAGGTTAGAGGTCACACACACATACACACACAGTAGCACAGTATAGACATCATCATCAAATACACACATGGGCTACATACTGTATACACACACACACACACTAATGCAGACACACAGCAGGGGGTTCAGTGTAACAGAGTGACAGTTGAGCAGCAGCAGATTGGAGCGTCAGCCTTTAAATTCACACACACACACACACACACACACACAGACGGATAGAGGCAGTGGGTTTTGACAAGCTATTACAGAGAGCTGAAGTGAAGACAAGGAGAGGAGAGGATATAAGACCAGCATCATTTCAGACCTGATTCCATTCATTTTAGTTTTATTTATAAAGCCCAATATCACAAATCACAATTTACCTCAGAGGCTTTACAGCATACAACATCCCTCTGTCCTTTGGACCCTCACAGCTGATCAGGAAAAACTGCCCAAAAACCCTTTAATGGGGGACAAAAAACAGTAGAAACCTCAGGAAGAGACACTGAGGAGGGATCCCTCTTCCAGGACAGACAGACGTGCAATAGATGTCGTACAGAACAGATCAACATGCGAGACAGTGGAGCACAAGGGCTCTGGAGAAGAAGCCGAGTTGGTGACATGCAGTAAGAGGACACGAATTTTAGCAAATGAAGAGAAAGAAGGTGAGAAGGGGCTTGGTGTGTCATAGGAAGTCCCCCTGCAGACTTGGCCTATATCAGCCTAACTAGGGGCTGGTCCAAGGCAAGCGTGAGCCAGCCCTAACTATCAGCTCAGTATCAGTAACATTGTTAACACTGTGCTACATTACAGAGAAATACAAAACCGTACTAATGAACCTTCATTAATATAGGCCTATATTTTATCTACAAGTGCACGTCACACACTGAGCGAGCCGCCTGTTAATGACGCTGTGGGCTAATGGGCATGTAGCTACTTCCATGTTTCAGATGATACGTCATGTTTGTAGTCGACCAATGAAGATGAGTTTACATATCACCTTGGGTTCGTCCTTCACCTTCTCAAAATGATCCCACACTTTGGATTTCCTGCCCGACATGTTATTAACTAGCCTGTGGAATAACCGCAGGTACCAGCCCTGGAGATTAGGGGCCGTACCCATGCGGCTAGGTCGGGCTCAGGGCACCGCTCCTATGCCTTTTTTGTGCCGGCTTTCAAGAGTCTGAGATCACTAACCAACCTTAACAAGCATCATATAGCCTATTTACCTGAAATCCTGAGTGCAGAGCTGATCTTCTTCCAGGAGCTGTTTTTTATAAGTGTGTAGGCCTATCGTCTGTGGGACAGATGTAAAGCTCTGGATAGCCCTGCACTAACATGATCAACTTTTCCATGTTTATCAGACTGAATATTTACAGAAGAAGGGAAAGATATCTGTCGGCTGTGATTGGTTTGTCACGTGGCTCCTGTCTTACTGCTGAGCGTGGCCAAGGTGCAGCTCCTAACAGCGTTTCACGTTTTTTTAAATTTATTTATTTATTTTTCTGTGACTAAGCGACCAGAAATCTTGCCGACTAATGACCTTTCTGGTCGAGTAACGTTTGGTCGAATATTAGGGGGCAACCCTCCTTAAGTCTAGTCTTAAATGTGGAGACGGTGTCTTTCTCCTGGACTGAAACAGGAAGATGGTTCCACAGAAGAGGAGCCTGATGGCTGAGGACTCTGGCTCCTGTTCTACAGATCAATTCATTTAAATGGAGTTACTTTTGATCACTGACTTTCATCACAGAGGCAAAGCAAAGCAGTTTTGGTGCATTTAGATTCTCTTCATACTCTCGACAAATTAAAATCTGTATTCAGAGTGCTGACCTCTGAGGGGACGGAGACGTGGAGAGTCTAAAGCTATCATATCATCCTGTAATCCCCCTCTGCTGCAGTATAAACTGCTCCACTATGAGGCAGAGCTTTCAGTCAGTCCTCTCACAGGAGTCAACAGTAAGAGTTGAACCTGATGTACCAGATGGTTTGCTACACAGAACCATCTGAGAAGCTGTCATCAGAAACTGTTTAGAAAAGGGCAGGCCTGCTCAAGAAACACTTGGCATGTGATTGGATGAACCATCTGTCCAGTCTATCACGGGCCAGTCGAGAGAGGAGCCAAAAAATCTTTTTCATCAAGAAAAACCTTCAGTGTTGTTTTGCTCCAGCTCTGATGTAACTGATGCTGATGCAGTGTGCGCTAACCTCTGTAGGAGCCACCATCGTTGTCGCCTCTCTGTGTCGTCACACATCTAAACCACGCCCTGAGCTGACCGTAGCTCTCACAGGACGCTGATGGTGGTGCTGACACTGATGCATTATCTGAAACCTCATGAGCTGGATTTTGTGAATTATATGTACAGAAATATAAAACAGAGTAACACCAAAGAAAACAATGCCACATTGTGCACACTTTAGTGGTCTGTAAAATCAAAACCCACAATCAACAAATCTTCACACACAATTGATAAACGCTGTTCTCTGAATAAATAAAATATTCAACAAACCAATCTACAGAGTAGGCCTGTGTTCAGTTACAACAATCAGGCTTCAAGTGCGGTCTGCCCTCCTCACTTCTTTCTCCACTGCTTTCCTTTGCCCTCCTCTTCTCCTCCTCTTTCCTTTTTAAATAATGACATATTAGCTTTTATCATTATCTTCTGAACAAGCTTTAATTAAATAATCCTAGAGAACAGACTTGTGCAGCCGCTGCAGCTTTGCGCTCCTCCTCTACGCTCTTTACGCACGGCGTGTTCATGCAGCACCAAACCTCACATCGGATTTGTTTAAATGAGTTGTAAAAGCCACGGTGTGGGAGATGTAAACAATTTTTCAAGTTGGGTTTCAGTTTGAAAAGACACGTGGAAATGGGTGAGCACCTTGGTGTCTGTCTCCGCTTACAATAAGCAGTTGGTGAACCTGAATCTGCCAGCGAGTTGGAGGGTGATGGTGTGATGTGACGCCAGATTAGCTTGCTGTTAAACTTAATGTTGGTGGATTGATTTCACAGAAGTGACAAACAAAATGCTGAGGCTCGGTGCAAACACTGGGTCCGTCTCTTATTTTTATAGTGCTACTGCTAGCTCCTCGCTTGAACCAGAAGTCGTTCGAGGTCCGCCATCTTCTAGGCCGTCCCAAGTCTCTTATTTGTGCAGCTAGGAGCTAGCAGCAAGCTTTAAGCAGCTACAAGCTAGGATGGTCGAGAGCTTCCTCTCCAGAAGAGTTTTTCAGCTGAACGCCATGATGTATAAATACCCGCCCTCTACATCTGGCTCATTTGAACGAGGTGGCGGAGAAACAGCACAAGAGTAAGTACCCGTTACATGCATGCTTTGCAATGAATCGCTGTAATTCACGTACCTACTTCAAAGAGTAATGATATATCATGCAAGATTGTTATGTTGCAATTAGGTTTATTTCAGTCACAACCCGTTGCGTTGTTCATCGGNGAGCATACGACATGCTTTATATTGAGAATTCATACCATTGGCCAAATTTAAAACTAAACTTTAAAATGATAAAAAAAAAAAAAAAACTAAACAAGGGCACTTATTGAGTCGGAGGTCAAAAGGACAGGTGCTTGAGCAGCACATGGGGTCTACCTGTGTACGTGCCTGGGATGCAGGGTTCAGGAGGTTTATTATTTGTCCCTTTTAGCGATCAAGGTAACAAGTTTGCTCACCACCATTTTGTCCGAAAGTTAGGTGTCAGTGCAGGACATGATGTGTCCTTGTGTGGAGGGCGGGGTGGTGAATGGACATGTTGACTTCCTCTTGCAGACCTGCTATGAATGTTTCTTTCCTACTGTAACCTCGATCTTTCACTGATCTTACGTAACCAACACAGTCGCCTCTTCTTAATCAAGCAGGTAGCTGAAGGAAAGACATTCAATATAATCCAGAGTTTGTAGTGTTGTCCAATATCAACTTTCTGGCCATAGCGTGGCTTCCAGCACCTCCTCACTGACGAGAGAGAAGATTCATTTTGCTGCTCTACTTTACCACATGGAAGGAGAATGATGGGAGTGTTGCAGAGGAGACCGTAAAGAGGACACAGGGAGGATGAGGAGAGGAGGAGAGTAGAGCTGAGAGGAAGAGAGAAGAGAAAACCATAGATCAGATGAAAGGAAATGTGAGGAGGTGAAGGACGAAAACATGTGACAGAGGGATCACAGGGATGGAGGTGAAGAGAAGGAGGAGGTGGTGACAGTATGAGGCTAGAAGAGGAGTAAAAACAGGGAAGAGCACAGAAATAAACAGAGAGGAGGAGGTGAAAGAAGCTCCTGTTTTCTTCATATCACCTCATCTTATTTTTATTTTCTTGAAGACACACTCAATCATCCACAGCCTTCATATGTGACGTTTCCAATAAGACCGATAACACTTCTACATATTTAAATCTGATTCCTGTCGCTCACCTTCAGCTTCGAATCAATTCAATTCATCTTCTGGATTTATTTTCCAAATAAAACGCACTGAATTTAACTTATATGCTCATTGATTTATTTAGATTTATTCAAACACAAAATTAAAAGATAAATCGGAATTAAAAGGAAAAAAAATCTATTTTGATCACATGTCCGTCTCGTCATGTCAAGAATATTGTTTAGGATGTCACTCTACTCTCACTCCTTTGTGTTTGCATGTGTGTGAGTTTGTTTTTTCCACAAAGAGTGAAGACATTTATTAAAAGTCAGGAGGATGTACGGATGTTTTTTTTTAGCATTTTGTAAAGTTGAGGTTGGTCATTTTTTTTAAAGCTAGGACATTTTTGTAAAAGGTAAAACTTCTGAATTATCCGTTCATCACTTCTTCAAAGGGTTGATCAAGGTCATACGTATGCAAAGAAACTAAGAGAAAGAAGACCGATGTTGGTCCTGACCAAATAAAATCATCAGTTAAAGTTGAATGAATGTCAGCGACAAACACAGGCGGCTATTGAGTGCACAATATATAGACGTAAATGGCCCAGACAAAGCAGTGATATTTGATGAGGGGGAGAACATGTTGGAATTGACCTATGGCTAAGTCCCGCCCTCAAACGCGATGAGCCAATCACAGTGTGTATAGCCATTCCCATACACTGGGACATTCTCTGCCTGGACGCTGGACGTCCATTGAAATGCATTACAGAAAGTCACTTTTGTTCGGTTTTATGAGCTTTTTCTGAGATTTGAAGTTTAAAAATGGTCAAACGGTGTGCATGGGGTACATGCAACTCTGACACAAGGTATCCTGAGAGGCTGGGCGACCAGGTGTATTTTTTACACTTTAAACCACATCTCAACCGAGAAAAGTGTCTCCTTTGGATAAAGTTGTGTGGTAACGTTAGACCACAACATCAACTCAACGTGAATAAGATTAACAATGATGTCTACATCTGTTCTAAGGTAAGTCAACATTGTGTTTGAGGCAACATATTGTCACTTTGCTGGAAAGAAATATAAAGTTATCTTTAACATCTCTAGCTAACGTTAGCTAAAGTTAGCCTAACGTTAGCTCCTAGCTGCGTTGTTCATCATGTCACCTTGTTTGCTGGGAGTTCATTAGCCTATTTTGTTCTAGTTTTGTACTTTGGTGATCGTACATCATTGTTAGCTGTTGTCCAAAGGGCTCTAGTTAAGCTAACGTTAACTTCTGGAGCTTAGCTTCATTAACTTATCTGTAATGGCAGAGATAACAAAGGTTGGCAAACGTTATGCTGAATGATTCAGTGTAAATACTGTAGCACCAAACTAACGGAGAGACACTCTTGGTAAAGATGGTAAAAAGGCCGTTATCCTTTTCTCATATTCTGAGCCAAAAACCTTAACTTCAGTGGCACTTTAACTTGTTGTCTTTGATGGTGACGGCAACCAGATGCGGTTCACAAGCGTACACTGTGACCTGTAAATTTTGGCTTGTAATTTAAGCTTTTCATCGACCTTCTCAACAATAAAATGATGAATATATCCCTCCAATGCGTAGTTTAGGCCCTTTTGGTTACTTCTCAATGACATCTGATCGTTATGTCCCCAAAAATCATCAGTTGCCTCCTGTGAAATGCCGTGTACTGTGACACCTGCCATAGCGCCGGTCACTGAATGCTGACAGTTTGTCTGAGTCAGTGGAGGGGGGCGTGGCTTAGCCATAGGTCAATTGTTTATGGCATATTGCATTTGGACT
The DNA here is from genome assembly GCF_006386435.1 of Epinephelus moara. NCBI lineage: Eukaryota > Metazoa > Chordata > Actinopteri > Perciformes > Serranidae > Epinephelus > Epinephelus moara. Next base: position 44,597,247 of record NC_065521.1, on the reverse strand, counting down.
AGGGAGCTGGAACCCTACACTGCTGTTTGGATATGTCATTGTATGTTTATTTATTTATTTACTTATGTATTGCTAATTTTAATGTTATCATATATCCCCCAAATCATTACAACACCTGCTGTCCAATGATGTCACTAAGATACTGTAAAACTCCAAAAAAAAGATAACTGTTGAAAAAACAGCGAATTTGTCTATAGAAATAAAATACAAACACAAACAGACAGAGGTAACAAATGTCTTATTTTGTCCCGACTTCCAATGAAACCTTCAAAGAGTTGTGAACAACAGGTGATCCAACAGCCACACCTGTCTGTGGTGTGTTTGACGACAGTTTCTGGCCTCTCCAACACAGAGAGGTACCACACAGGCCTTACACATGAAAGCAGTTCTCCTTCCAAACAGTGTGTGTTGCCTTTTTTGAGGTTTCTTTGCCGGGAGCACGCTGCCACACGTCCATGACCACACACCCTGTCAGGGACTGGGAGGTCCAGCTCCATCCTGAGCAGCTCATCTGGAAGCTGCTCTTTGAATGCAGGGTGGGTGGTGGGTGTTCCCTCTGCAGGACACAGTGCTCTGTACAGGATGGAGCTGTTGCTGCAACAAAGTGAAAAAACAGGGGAGCTGTACTGCTGTGGCTTTGGAGAAGTTATTAGTTGTTTGGTTTTTCTGGTCATGTTCCAAAGCTGATGATCATTTTTACCATTTTAGTGGATTTACTTTTACAGCTAGTTTATGTCCAAGGCCGTAACTACCATTGAGGACACCGAGGTCATGACCTCGGTATTTTTTCCCGACCTAAATGAATGAATAAAATGAAAATAAAAATAAACCATTTCATTTGTGCGGTGAAAGTACGTGGGAGGACCGATGGAAGGTGACTGAGTGACCCTCTCTTCTCTATAATAACAATTATTTAAAAAAGAAAATTCTGGTACTCTTGTTTGATCGACGCAGCTTTCATACAGCTTTGCACACATATTATTCTTAGATGGATTACTCACGAATGCAGGGTCGCACAGAAATGCCACACATATCATATGAAAG
>NC_065521.1:44594005-44595427 GCF_006386435.1 Epinephelus moara | reverse complement strand
GGATTAATCTAATATGATGTGTGTAGTTCTTTATAGATGTAGCCTCTTAATTTGGCTGTCAAAGTACACCAGATTGAGGCTTTTGATATATAATTGACAAAAATTTCTGACCCCCCCACGTGCACCACGACTAAATGACCTCGGTATTTCAAAAATCCTGCGTACGGCCCTGTTTATGTCATGTCATTTACTGCTGATGTTTTGTTTTTTAATATATCCAGCTGTTGTTTTTCTCTCACCAGTTTGTGTTGTATCATTTTGATTCTTGGTGTCTTGTATTTAAAATGATGTAGTTTTAAATATTCCACTAAAAATATTAGATCTCAATTTGAATTTAACTAATGGCCAGATCAAATAAAGCTTCTGTCAGCGCTCACTGAGCAAAGAAACACAGATCTCTGCTTTTGGTTTTTTTTTCCTTCTCCATGTGCCTTTGGACTCTTCAGATCTGTCTCTGAACAAAAAGGAGCTCAAGCTGCAAGAAATTCCCCTCATTTAAAACCAGTGCTGCTGGGTGTTTGTGAGAGACGTGTGATAGCTCCATTCATGTCAGGAGGAGAAAAAAAACAATTATCTGTGAGCCCATAATGAGAACAAGAGAGAGTCAATGGGCTTTAAAGCTGAGAGGAGTAAATCTTGTTAATTGTGCTTCTGTTATCTGCAGATCTATATCCTGTGAAACATAATGAGAGGTCGCAGAGAGGAGAGAGGAGAGAAAGACAGGGGATCACAGTTAAAGAATATCAGTGCGTATTTTCAAGTTTGTATGAGGAGCAGCTGTAGTTTTTATCAAACAAACAGGATGTGCATTTGTTGGGGACTACCGTATTTTCCGCACTATAAGGCGCACCTAAAAGACTTTAATTTTCTCAAAAACCGACAGTGCGCCTTATAATCCGATGCGCCTTATATATGGATCAATATTGGTTAATTATGGCTACCGTAGTCAGGGGGCGTCGCCGAAGTAACAGCGGTAAAAACGGTAAAGGGGAATTAACTGACGTTACCTCGGGGAAAAAAATAAAACAGCTGTTCATGTAGCTTTGAACTGTGACAAATGGAGTTGGAAATACATTGTTTTCAACGAAGGCGGCGCAAATACCGGTAAGACCTACCGGTACGTACGGTACCGTATTGTGAATGCACTAACTTGTTTTGGGAGTGAACGGAGTTGTCAGAACGTTGGTTTGTATTCTATTAATAAAGTTTGACTGACTGACTTATCTGACTGTTTTGTTGACATTCCCTTTAGCGCAGCTCCATCTAGTGGATGCATAACGCAACCCCAGCCACTACAGTAGTTTCTATTCTATGCGCCTTATAATGCGGTGTGCCCTATATATGAAAACAGTTTTAAAATAGGCCATTCATTGAAGGTGCGCCTTATAATCCGATGCGCCTTATAGTGCGGAAAATACGGTA
>NC_065521.1:44586507-44593218 GCF_006386435.1 Epinephelus moara | reverse complement strand
GACTAGAGATGATACACCGTCTCATGGTGGTTACTTCCTGTCAACGTTACAGATCAGAAGCACAGAGAGTTGTCGACTAGAGATGATAAACCGTCTCAATCAGAAGCACAGAGAGTTGTCGACTAGAGATGATAAACCGTCTCATGGTGGTCACTTCCTGTCAACGTTACAGATCAGAAGTACAGAGAGTTGTTGACTAGAGATGATAAACCGTCTCATGGTGGTCACTTCCTGTCAACGTTACAGATCAGAAGTACAGAGAGTTGTTGACTAGAGATGATACGCCGTCTCATGGTGGTCACTTCCTGTGATAACCCTGATACAGTCCATTGATTCTGCATATATACCTCATACAACTCCACCTCAAGAGATCACAACTGTTTCATTCATGTCTTTTCATGTCTTGCCTTTGCTTTTATTGGCCTGTGTGCACAGGATGCCCATGCATAAGGAAGCGACCTGCTCTCACTGGAGCTCCCTGTTTGAACAAAAATCAAATAAACAAGATATGGATGTGGTGACACATAAACAAAACCAAAACATCAGCTCTAACATTTGCTGTGGTTCTATATACGTTCAGATAACATGTGTTGGTGTTATTTTCTCGCTGCTCACTCCTCATGAAGCTTTCTGTAAAACTGTTTTGTGAATCTCTGAAGTTCCTCGGCCTGGTGAAAACAGTTTGTCCTCTCAGCTGCTTCAGAAGACAGCACACAGACGGATGCTTCAGTGGTGTTTACGTGCCGCTGACATCTCGCAGTGCGACTCAAACTAAACCGACTTGACTGATCTTTAAATGTTGCAAAGACTTGAATCCAGAAGAGAAGACGTGAGACCTTCTGTTTCTCTCTCTGTCACCATGGATTGTTACTCACATGATGTTAACCTGCCCTGAGGGTGGCTGCAGAGGAAAGGTCACAGGGTAAATTAAATCAAGAGTTCATCCTCTGGGGAGCTGGAAATGATTTCCTGTCAGTCTGCACAATAGATCTGACAATTCAGTGAGTACTGTCCGAAACATGACCATGATGTTATGTTAAATCTTAAACTTAAAAAATACCACACAACAGTTTTAACAATGAACTGGGTAGAAGGTTTTCTGAATACACAACTCAGTCAGTTTACTGTGTTAACAGTATGAAAGTACTTTATTTTGACACTTACTACATAAACTGTTCACACATTTAAGTCAATAAAGAAAAAAAGTTTAACTGCTGGTTTCCACAAATGCACATCAAGTTTAAGTTAAAATACAAATCATGAGTTGTGACATTTATAGATTTCCACACAGGCACTGAAAGAGACACCTACTGGCAGCAGCTGCCTGGTTGATTGGAAGATACCATGTGAGTTGGACCGATGCTTTATAATGTAATGAAAATTAAAAAACAACAAAAGTATAGATAGAATTTCAGTAATGAGGTTTTAAGCAAAGAAGCACCTGTAAATATTTCAGTATCTCACAGAAATGAATCTAATCACACACAAATGAGTGCTGACTCCCCCCGTGCTCCCCCTCACCTTGTACCTGTGGTTCGCTCCTGGAGCTTTTTAGCAGGTGTGTTTGGGCCTTTGGCTCTTTTGGCTCAACATCCGTCTGAGAACGAGGAAAGAGGTGAGTCCACGCACTCACTGGTTTAACTTATTTTCAGGACAGACTTTAGTTAAACACAACAAAAATATAAATCAGCTTGAATTGTGATGGTAAAATGAAGCTTTGTGCAGCAGACAAACACAAGAACACGCTGCTAATAATCTGCACATGTATGTTTTACATCACGCACACAGACACATTGGAGGTCGTGTGGTGCAAACTTGTGTCACCAGGTCACTCTCGCTGTGACTCGTGTGAGCACTGGTATTATTCACTTATATTTTGAGGATAATAATTCTTGTGTGATAATTTCATCAGCAGGAAATGTTGGAATATAAAGTTAACTCAGATCAGTTGATGTTAAAGAAGCTGTATGTGACATTCAGAACAAATCTATGATTCAGACTCTGAGCTGGGATATTCTGCCCATGGAGCTGGCTCAGCCGGCAGCTAGCAACCACAGAGCTAACGGTGCTAACAGCAGCATCAATGCCAACAGAACTAATGGTGTTAACCTGAGGGGAACCAGAGGGTGGACGCTACGCTGTGAGTGGGATACAGACACTTGCACTTGTATGTGGCCATGTTGTTAACCACAGGCATGTCCAAAGTCCGGTCTGGGGGCCAATCATGGCCTGTGGATTGAATTTAAATGGCTCACAGCTTGTCTTTTAAAATATGTCGACTACTACACAGTATTAGTTTAACATGCAAGTTGATTTAGCATTTTTTTCCATTCACCTGATGACAGGACTATCACACAGTTTGTAGACATACACCAAGTGGAAACTACGCAGACGGAGCTATTGCATTTTCATGAACAGAAGGTGAACAAGCTAACAACCAGCTACCTATCAGCAGACATCACCTGCTAGGTAGTACACATAGCCATTAAAAAAAGCATAAAGTAGTAGTTTTGAGGAGCGACGGAAAGTTTGCTATTTTTCTTAGTGAAAGATGAAACAGTTGCATTTGTCTCATTTGTATAATTTTTTTACATCACCCATATGATGCGAGAAGCAGCCGCCCCCGAGATATTTTCACATGATTTAATCAGTCCCCCATTTAAAGAAAGTTCAGACACAGGGGCAGCATGACTTCATTCTCTTTATATCTTTACATAGAAAACATTAGTTTGCTGTCAAATTGCTGCTCTGAAAGTTGCATACAGAACCTCTAAGGGCACAAGCATACTGGCTGCGTGGCCAAACGTATGCGTACATAGTGTGCTGCGCCTGTGTGTATACTTGCTGCAGCACAGTCGTTCGTCGACACAGCCAAAACGCCTGATACTGGTGGTCTCCACTAGGGGCAGACCACAGCACTCAGACACAGAGGTCGCAAAAAGCGAAGAAGGCGGTGTGCGTACGCATGGCAGCCATGATGCGTACGCACACGCGTTGTCTGCAGCAAGCATACTTCTCGCATAAGGCAACAAAAAGAAGTGCAGTGAGGAAATATCTCTGTGAAATGAATGTGTTGAATCGGCACCCAAATCTAGGTTTGTTCCAGGTAACTGCTCATGACAACTCTCCTCAACTCCACCACTGTTACTGTACACATCACAAGGTTTTCAGAGTGACCCTCTGAACTATTAAAGGCCGAGGCAACTCAGAGTGACTTCAAACCACACATGAGACAAAACAAAGCTCTAAACTGCTTTAAACATCATCAGTCACATCACTTGTTTTCCAGATATGAAGCGAACTTGGCAGTGGTTTAGGTGTCACTGCTTTGTCGTGATGAAACAGCATCTGTTAGTGTCAAACGTAACACCACCAGTGAACATCAGTCACCAACCTCAGTACAGTAAAATATAAATTAATGAAAAGGTCACCTCATATTCAGAAAAGAAGAATTGATTCATCTGTTTATTTATCTGACATTAAATGTACAGTATGTGTCGTTAGGATTTGACAATTTTCTGCAGGGTTATCAAACCCCTGGTCTGTTACGGAAAATGCAGTTGCATTCATTTATATTTTTACTAAGCCTCCGCACTGGGTACAGCCATGGTCAGAGGCAGTATGTTGTCAGGTTGTGCGTACATATGTTCATACACATGTACATCCCATTTCTCATGAGCGCAATGTCTCAATAACACCTGGAGGAAACTGAGACTCAACCATAAAATGATTAGTGTTTGGTGGTCAAAGGTAAAGGTCGATGTGACCGTGCGTCTGTTTCAGTCTCGTGAACTCAGTATCTCAAGAACATCTTCGTCGTACTCGTCTCCACAGTTAGTGTAGTGGAAAACATATTTTGTGCTCTGCAGCTTTACATTCCAGATTCTTAGTCTGTGTTTGAGCCGTTACTGCAGATGTTGTGCATCTGTCCCTTTTTTATTACAACTTTTGCCCCGTTGGTGAACAGATCCTCTACTTGTGTGTGCATTGCATTGTGGGACAGCAGCTGTGAAGAATCAGGTGTGCAGTAACACACCTCTGCAGCTTCTCTCTGCAGTCTGTCCTCAGTTGGTTGGCTTTAGATGGTGTTGCTGCCACCTTGTGTCTGACAGTAGTTACTGCGCGGGCAGCACTTAAAGGACTGTATCACAGTTTTTGCATGCTGTAGCTCTGTGGGCAGATTATGAGACAGCGTGGCCCTGGGCACAGATATGCAAAGGGCGCCATCACATCCTCTACACTGGAGCAAGACAAACAGACTGTGTGGTGGTTTTGTTTCTTTCTGTAGTCAGTTTGTGTGTCTTTGAGGTTGTTTTCTGTCTTTTTGGAGTTGTTTGGCTCTTCTTGGTTGTCCTGTGTCTCTCTGTAGTCATTCTGTGTCCTTGTGGTTGTCTTGAGTCTCTGAGATAATCTGGTAGTTTTTTTGTCATTTTGTCTCTCTGCAGTTTGTCCCTTTGTGGATAGTCTGTGTGTCCTTGTGGTTGTCTTGTGTCTCTGAGGTAATTTTATATCTCTTTGTGGTTGACCCTGATGAAAGCCACAAGCCGAAACGCATCAGTCAATAAAGTTGTTTTTCATACCATAAGTGTTGCTGGAGCTCTTTTGACATTTTCTTTGTGGTTGTTTTGTCACTTTCAGCAGCCATTTGACTCTTTAGAATAGTTCTGTGTCTCCTTGTGAATGTTGTGTCTCCTTGCAGTAATTTTGTGGGTTTCTTTGGTTGTTTTGCGTCTCTTCTTGGTGTTTTCGTTTTGTGGCCATTTGGCTCTCAGTTGGGTAGTTCTTGTGGTTGTTTTTTTTTGTCTCTTAGAGCCGGTATACACTGTGCGACTCTGGGCTGTCCCAGACAAAAGATGACCATCATGGGAGAAACGTGGCGATATCTTTGGTCGTGGCTCTAAAACGGTGGTCTTATGTCGCACTGTGAGACAGGTTCAAGGACGGCCATTGTCAACGTCTTGCGACCAAAGATAACCTGAGACAAAATTCTGACGGTGTCAGAAATTTAGGATGACTATCTCACAGTGTGACAGCTGCTACGACCTACGTCTACTAATCAACAAATAGAAATGCAGCACAAAATGACGCAATGGTCACCGCGACACCGTTCAATAGTAAACGGCCATCGTACAATCTGCACACATCAAACTTGACGTCGTACCAAAGTTTATTAGATCCACATCTCGCAGTGTGTCATGCAATGGTCTTATAAGATGTAGTCTTTAAGGTTTCGAGGGCATAAGTGGTTGTTTTGTTTCTTTCAGCAGCCATTTGGCTAGTGAGCAGGTCTGTGTTTCCTTGTGGTCGTCCTGTGTCTGTTTGTGGTCATTCTGTCTGTCATTGTAGTTGCTTCGTGTCTCGTTGTGGTTGTGTTCTTTCTTTTTGTAGCCATTTGGCCCAATGTAGAGAAGCTATGTGTCTTGCTTTCTGTATCTTTGAGGTCATCTGTGTTGCTTAAGTCATTCTGCGTGTCGTCATGTTTGTTTGTGCCTCTCTGAAGTTCCTTTGCATCTCTCTTCATGTCTCTACACATTATTCAAATAAAACACATGTCAGTCAAGTTTAATTAAAGATGTGTATCAGTTTCTCATCTGACTTCTCAGATAACTGTTCATTTCATATCCAGGTCTGGCCTTTTGACCCTGAGAGATATGTCCATCAGACATGTGACGCATCAGTTTATCCCAGAAGTAATTTGGAAGTCAAGTCAGATACTTGTGCAGTATATAAACATCATAAATCTTACTTTTCATCTTGAGGAGTAACATGGAAAACAAAGTGCCTTTTATTTAACATGCAGTTCTGTGGTTTCTCCACTAGAGAGCAGCACAGCACAACAGAGCAGCTGACTCCTGCAGGAAGCACCAGTGTGTGAGGATATTAAAACATAAGTGTACAAATGTTGAATTTTTATGATCCGCTAATGACAAAAATAATTTTTCAGACAGCTGCGGTGTGTTTGGGTGTCTGTGAGGAAGATGATGTTTTATACATGCAGTGTGTTTGCTGTAGGAGTGTGTGGGAGCAGAAGGAGGCTGGTGCATAAATAGAATTTACTGTGAGTTTTTATTTGATCAGTCATATTTCTGAATCACTGGTAAGTGCTTGTTCTTCTCTCAACTTTCCAACTGGACTGCTTCATGGAGGTGTACAACCATGAAACTGTAATTCTAGTTTTCTGAATGTTTCAGAAACTTTTCCATCCTGAGAAGGACAATCATCAGAATAAAAGTTGCATTTCAAGTCGAGTCAGTTAAATATACTTTATCCCGGTTGTATATTTCATTAAAGGAAAATAAAACTGGCAGAACAGCAGCTTGAACTCAGTCGGTATGGAAACGATTTTGCCTTCAGGGTCTTTTTTCAGTTGAACCCTAAACTGACTTTCAACATACATCACATCAAACACAACACGTTTATTTGTTAAAGAAATCAAAGAACAATACGATGAAGAGTTCTGTAAATCCTCTGCACATCGCCTGTACATTTCACCCTGGATGTTGAGTGCGATCACGCTGTGCTGCGCTCCCACACAGCTCGCAGCTCTGCAGCCTACACACTGATCACAGTTCAGAGGTGGATCTGCATTAGCAAACAGTACAGAAGTGATGAACCAACACGGCTCCATCTGCTAACATGAAGGGCAGCGGAGGACGCCGCAGCCTCCACACACACACACACACACACACACACACACACACACACACACAC
>NC_065521.1:44581006-44584675 GCF_006386435.1 Epinephelus moara | reverse complement strand
TAATCACACATTCACTCCGCTCGGCGCTCTGCTGCTCCGTCTCCACAGACAGAGTGTCCAGAGTGCGCTCTGCCACTCTGAGAGTGCGCTGCTCTGGATAACCCAACGCTACATTCAGACAGCGCTCCCAATTTATCAACGCTCCAGTTTGTGTCAGAGTGCGCTCCCACACTCACAATGAGTGTTTCTGAACGCACCACTCACATCATCTTCCTCCATCGTCTAAAAGAAGACAACACAACTTGTTAGCTAGTAACAAACGATTACAGTTTACAAACTTTAAACACCTGCTCTTTATTGGGAACTATATCTGTGTTTAAATAAAACTTTAAAATCATCAATGAAAAAGAAGAAGTAGCAAAATACTTTCTGAGATGATGAAAAAAATCTGAACTTGTACATTCACTATATACACACACACACACACACACACACACACACACACACACTTTAACTAGTAGGAGGTTTAATAACAGCTGTGATGCTCCTCTTCTGCTTCTGCATGTCCCTGAAGACAAACACACACTTATTATAATGTACATGTTACACACTTACACACACACACACACACAGTGCATACATCATGGCTTCACGTCCACACACACCTCGTCCTCCCTCTAATTGCTCAAATTAATTATACTTTCCTGAACTCTGCTGTTATAAATACATGCAGAGGAGGACGGAGAGCAGCTCTGTGTTTCTGAGGCCTGAAACTGATATTTTAATGATACTGAAACCTCGCTGAGCTCGTAGTGATCGGAGCAGAGCTTCAATCTGTCGCATCAGACAGGAACACCTTCTGAAACTGTATCCAGATTATCATGAATCCAACTCAGATCCTAAAGGTGCAGTCAAAGAACAACAATGAACACTGAAGAAATTCAAAGTTTGATGTGCTTGCAGTCTGCAGTCCTCACTGCCAGACGCCACTACATTTCCCTAAATCTTCCACACTGTCTCTTTAATTCCAACAAGTCTACATGACTGCAGCATATGTGTCTGTGTGTCAGTGCACTACATGCTTCGTCTGAGTGAAGCTTTCAGGTTGAAAATGTTTCAGCGTCAATAAAACAGCATCTGGTCGTCATGGCTGTGTGTTAGATTTTATTGATTTCCATCCAGAAATATTCTTTCTAATCAGTTTCTACAGAGAGAGAGAGAGTGGGAGGGAGTCAGAGAACAGAGCAGAGAGAGTGGAGGAGGAGGAGGGTTATGAAAAGAAACCATCCAAAGATAGAAGTCAGAAAAGCAAAATTACACTGAATGCAACATGACGTGAACAGCTGCTCCAGAAATCACTGCTTTTGATTCAGTAAAATAACGTCAACTGTGTTTGCACAGACTGTGATGACTGCACCTATCTGTCATCAATCATGTCGAATTTATGGAAAATCTGACAGATTTTCGGGTCTCTTTAACACGATGGACTCCAGTTTTCAGCCCTGATCACAAACACTCACACATTATATTATGATCATATTAAAATACAAATGTTTCCCACTCAGCAGATGTGAAATGTTGTGCAGTGTTGCCAGGAAACAATCTGTGTCCCTCTCCAGCTGTCTGAATGTGCTAACAGCACTTCACTGCTACAGTGTTAATGTTCTACTCTGTGCCTCTTTTTACCAGCTCCAAAATGGCGGCCTGTAGGATTCTGGTTTCCTGGTGTGACGTCATCTTTATGCGTCGAGCTTCTGGTCGACGTCAGAGATGAAACTAGAGCAACCAGTCTCCCTCTGACACTTGTTCTCGCTTTTCTCCTCACCTCCCCTCCTTTCCTTTTTCCAGTCCTCTCTTCTCACCTCCTTTCTGCTCCTCCTCTGTCCTTCCTCATCCCTTCATTTACCTCCTTCCTCTTCTCCTTATATTCTCTACTTGTTCCACTTAACCTGAATTCATAAAAATGAGAAGTATCTGAAACAAAAAAAGTGAGAAGAAGTGGAGGAGGGAACTAAAGAGAAGGAGAAGTTACAAAGACGAGAGGAGGGAAAGGAAAGGCAGGGGAAAGAAAGGAGAGACATGAGAGGAGGAGGAAGAGCAGCAGCAGATGGAAGAAGATGAGGAGCTGAGGGAGGGAGGAAGAGAGGGATGAAAAAGCAGGACAAAAGAGGGGACAGGAGGAACAGCAGGTGGAGAAAAATGAGGAGAGGAAGATGGTGGGAAAACATTAGCAGAGAAGGAGGAAGAGGAGGAATAGCTGAAGGTGAAGGAGGAAGTTGACAAGGAGCAGGAGGAGGAGGAGGAGGAGGCAGCGTGCTGCAGGTGCAGCAACAGAAGTGCATGCAGGATGCTGATGAACTGAGCCATCAGAGAGGAGAGAAAAGCAGCGAGCGCTCACTCTGCTCAGGTTTCCAGCCTCCTCTCACAGCTCTGCTCTTAATATCTGAAACATGATTTATGTTGATGACGTTTTGTGTTCAACACATTTAGAAAGTTTTATTTTCACATCATGTGTAAAGTTTTACATCAGAACTGTTTACTACAGGAAAGTGATAACCCACCAAGAAGCGTCCTGATTGGCTATAAAACCAACTCATTCTCACTGTGACCTCGTCACATGTCCACGTTTGGTCATGGACTTTCCACGTCCACATATGACGTCCAAGGTACCCTGGGTGTGTTGGTTGTTGACGTTCTGGGAAGACTTCAGCCTGTTACATGCATTGTCTGTTTTCAAAATACACTTTATTTTTCACAGTTTGCAAACAGTCTCTTTCAAAATAAAAGCACTACATCACTATGTCATTTTTTTCCTTCAACAGCAAATGCATGTGGTTTGTTTTGGGAAAAACCACATGTTGTTTTTGTTAGCGTCTAACACCGGAAGTCAGTGACCAAGCGCCGGTTTTATACGACTTCAGAGTAAGACTGGGTTGATTAAGAAAAAAAAAATTACAGACAAGGCAGAGAGAAGAAGTTCAGTGAGTTTTTTTTCCAATAATGACAGCTTGAATCACCGTTATGCTCATGCTGTAGAGTCAAGGAGTTATTTCAGCATCCAGGTTTCTGGAAGTCGATGTGTTAGACCTACAATGGCTGCGTTTCCCAGATCCAGTTAAGAAGATCTTAGCGCTAAGAGCTTCTTAAGAACGCTCTTAAGCCCCCCGTGAAAGACAAACGCATTTCCCAGATTCACACTTAGCTTAAGAAGATCTCAGCGGTTCTTTTCAAAAGCAATTTGCCTTCAATCTAGCAAATACTGCCTTGCTTTTTAACAGATATTTGACTTGAGTTAAATTAGCATTTTCTAAAATGTCCTTGCAGCTCTGTGATACCTGTTGTGCCGTACACATCTATAACATTACCAACAACCACACTAAGATAAATTTGTGGCTTCAGCAACCGTGTGTCCAGCTACATTACCGCTGAGAGTGTTCAAGTGTTTGCTACCACTGTTACATTTTCAGTCCAGTCCCTTTGGAACCAGCAGTAAGCCTTCAGACATGGTACCTAGACCCTCGGTCTGTTCAGACAGTCCTCTTAAATGTTCATTTTCACAACAAAATAGAACAGGCTGCAGTGAGAGTCTCTCTCCATGGGATATTTAAAAATAGCAGCTTTGTGCATTTAGTCCTTCTCAGGCAAGCTCAGGGGTTTAGTGTTGCTGTAGCCCACAGGAAGTGAGGATTAGAATATATGACCTTCACATAATCCGCTCCAAATTAATCT
>NC_065521.1:44567337-44579950 GCF_006386435.1 Epinephelus moara | reverse complement strand
AGCGGATCCAGCCGTTAAAACATGATTGAGCTAGCAAAGCAATTTTGTGTTGCTATGTGTGGTATTTATTCAGTTTTGGGAAATCACGATGTCTAGAAAGCATCAGTGGCTGCAGCTGACAGGGACAGCTAACACTAGCAGCAAAGCTAACATCAGGATCGTAATCCGTTAAAAGCCTCCCGTTGTCGGATACGACATGAAACTACTCCAGTTAGCTCAATCATGTTGTAACTAAGACATCCGCTGGAAAAAATATTTTTTTCACGGACTGTTTATTGAGTAATTGAGTTATTACAGACACCGCTAACGGCTAACAGCTAACGGTTAGCCCAGCTAATCTACGATAACCATGTTAATTACTAAACGTGCACACAGAAATACTAATGTTTGTTCAATCATTGTGTTTATAGACTTTACAAACATCAGATTAGTCTAAACGGTGATACAGTGATGTGAAAAATGTGATATATATAGCTAAACTCAGCAAGGTAAACAACAAGGCGATTCCCATTTACACAGTGGTCAAGAGTGCTGGACCGGAAGTGTCGCACAAAAAACCGGAAGCTGGCTGCGTTCTGTTTTGCCTCCGTGTTTCTGTGAAAAATAAGGTGGATAGCTAACAGCAAACCATGTGATTGGCTCATCGCGTCATTGGACTGCTGAAAAAAGTTGAGGTCAGCTCAACTGTCGTTTGTAGTACGCCACGGCCGTCGGCAGAGACAAGCTGGGGTGTCAGTTTGTAGCTTCATGTCACTGGCTTCCACTGAAGATCACTTGTAGCCTGTTGCTGTGTCTCTTGTCGTGTGAACGCAGCATAACTTCTGTGTCAGCTTCCAGAAAAACGTCATGCATGGAGAACTGTACTAATAATTTTAAGGGACACCCGCCAGCCAATCACAAACAAGTATTTTCTGATGCCTTTTTCTTTTATTATTAGAGCACAAAGCTGGAGAAGTTAGCCACCTAGTTAGCCGGCTCCCTGTCTTTGTGCTAGTTTAAGAGGTCACATCAAGCTAGGCTAACCAGGTCACAGGTCTAAATTATGATAATAATAATAATAATAATAATAATAATGATAAATTGGATTTTACAGCACTTTAAAAAATAAAAATAAATTAATTAAACAAGCGATTAAATTCATATTAATCTGACTTAAATCAGCAGTTTTACAAAAAATGTTTTTGTATCCCTGTCTCTTATCAGGTGGTTGTCAGTCAGCACAGACAGCAGTGGAGCTGAAGCTGTGGGATAAAATGAGCAGAGAGAATCAGAGACAGAGTGATCGCTCCTGTGTGATGGAGAGGATCTTTGGAGCCGTCTGCGGCCACAGCTCCCAGCAGCGTCCTGATGACACAGACTGGTGTGTGTGATGGGGATTACTGTGTTTCTGCAGCAGAGGACAGAGGACACACTCTCAGCTCAGGTGAGTTCACATCACACCTTTCATTACACAGCTTTCTGCTTTGTGTACGTGACGGCAGCTCGGTGTGTTTAAACGGCACTGATGGAGACCGTGTGTGTGTGTGTGTGTGTGTGTGTGTGTGTGTGTGTGTGTTCTGGGTGAATGTCGGCAGACAGCAGAAAAAGATCAACTTCAGTCCCGGTGATTTTTCTAAATATAAAAGCTTTATCAAACCTCTTCTGTGTCACATCGCTCGTGCTCTCATCGTTAATGAGCGCGGACGGTTCATTGGTTTTCCTGTCACATAACGCCGGAACACCGCGGACAGAATGAGACCAACAACCTCAAATATATCCCATAATGTTCCTGCAGACGCTTACTGAGCTTCATCAATAATCAGCACAGTGATCGGTGATCATTATTGATCTCCTGTGTTATTGATACAGCTGGTTTGATGCGTGCAGGCCTGATGCAGCCTCTGTGTTCACACTGTGTTGGATTTGATCACCTTAGGGACTGTTCTTTACTTGTCAGGGGAGGGGGGGGGATATGACTTCGATTTTAATTTTATTTATTTAATTAATTTTAATAACTAATTAATTTTGAGCCTCTCCTACGCTACACATATTTTCCTTAAGTCTCCCTGAGTGACTGGTGGAAACCCTCCCTCCACCAAAAATGTAGTTATTAGATTTTCAAAACTTACCCTTTGATGTTTGAAAGTTAAAAACTCTTTCACTCTTGTCGTGCATGCTGGTTAGTTCATGCAAACGGTTTATTTCTGGCAATATTTTATGTGTAGACTAATGTAGTGGTTCCCAACTGGTGGGTTGTGGTCCAAAAGTGGGTCAGGGCCCCTCTCTAAATGGACCACAGGTGACTCCTGGTCGTGTCGTGTCGCCACAAATAGAGACATGTTTAGCTCGGACACTGTAGCAAAACGGTGCATACCATTTTTTGAGATTGAATGTGCCCCTGTATGTGCTCTATTTCTGTTTTTCTAAAATGGAGACAGGAAGTGATCATACCTCTGACTCTCTTTAGGTAGACCAGCCACCTTGTTCCTGAGGGCACTACTGTAGAAATGATTATGGGTCAAACTTCCTCTGAGACAGCAGAAGTAGCAGTAAGCTAGTGATTCCCATTGACCGTGGTTCGTCCCAGTGGCTAGTCTTAGTGGCTAACTGCTAATGGCGGTTCTAAAACTAATTTGCCTTCAGTTTAGCAAATACCGCTTTATTTTTTGCAGATATTTGACCTGCATTAAATTAGCATTTAATAAAATGTCCTTGCAGAGCTCTGATAGCTGTTGTGCTGTACACGTCTGTAACGTTACAGCTAAATTTGTGGCTTCAAAAACAGTGTTGACCATGCACCCAGAACATAAAGGATTGTTCCTGTAACCAGTGATACAGTTTCCATCCCCAGCTTACAGAGAGGACTAGGTTGCCACTGATACTGTATAATATTAACAAGGGATTGTTCCCTATAAAAAATAAAATGCACTGTCCCTGACTGAATCAATACGGGATGGGATTTTTATTCCTGCATAGCCTACACTAATGTATACATCATGTTTTTGAGAGTGGACAAGTATTAAATCAGACTTTGTGGAAGAGAAAGACACGTCTAATACTCAACATCAGGACATGGTATCCCACAAATAGAGACGTTGCTGTGAAACAAACAGCTGTGATTAATAAAGAAAAAATGGTATTACAAATAAGTTGCATCTTTCTTCCACCAAATTCCACAACAAAAGAACACATCAGGATCTTCCGAAATCAGTAGTTAGTTGTAGTTGCTTTAAAGCAGTGGTTCACAACTGGTGGGTCAAGGTCCTAAAATGGGTCGTGGGTCCATTCTGAACGGACCGCAAATGACTCCTGAACATGTCAAGTTTGTAGAAAACACTTTATTTTTGAAGTACAGTGAATTTCTGGCACAAGATTTTATTTTGAAGTGCTGTTTCCTGTTGTAGAGTTAGTCAATAGCCCTTTTTAGATAGGAATTGTGCAAATTTGCAGGAAAGCCCAATCAGTCTTTTTTCAGGATTGGCAGTATAAAAAAAAAAATCGGAATCGCAAAATGCCGCCTACCTACTTTTGTTTATACAGAATGCGCCTTTTTCGGGGCAATGGGGGGCGTGAGCAAGTAACAAAATGTGTAGCTCAGCGTGTGACGTAAACAGTGACGTGGGAGGGAAGCCGCGGCTGGTCAGTCCATCGGCGATTCTCTCATAAGTCGGCCCGTTTTTCACCGTCCCCGTCATCTGACGATTAATGGCCTCTTCGTTTGCGAGGGCAAGGAGGGCGTGCAATTCCTTGTCTCCCCAGTTGCTCTTTCATTCCTTTAAGTGTCATTTTGACTTCTAATAATAATAATGATTCTGTAATACTGTGATACCTTGAAACAACAATAGTTTCCCAGACGGTTATTGTACCATGAAAATCTCAATACCATTGCAACGGTAGTTTAGGCTTATGTGCTGCCTCTTTACATTAACTTTATTATTATGTATACGATATTATCAATCTGTAAAGGGGTTGAGTGTAAACTACCTGCTGCCAGACATGTGTTAACTTGTGGCAAACTAAAGCCTCAGTGGACACAACTTAACAGCTGCTGTAGTGTGTCTATAATATTCTGTATTTTAAGGTTAAATATTGAGGGGTGCCCTGACTGGATCAGATCAGATACGCCAGATGAGTGTTTGTGTCGATACCTTCTTGATACAACTTTGTGAATCCTAGGATAGTGAGGGAATGGCCCACCCTACTCTCCCTATGATTGGCTTGGACTTGTTGCCTTCGTTGGTATAATTGTTTAGGTTTAGGCAAGAGGAGTGCATTGGCTTACCCTGACACTCTTACCCTAACCCTAAATAATTTCAGAGTATGGCGAGCCATTCCTTCACTATCCTAGGATACGTTTACTTTTCTTCACGGAGAATGTTTGCCTTTTTTGGATTCTTTGTTCACCGTGGACACGTGAGAAAAATCTTCTTTTTTTAAATATAAATTCAAAGCTATGCGGTGGGCAATTTAAAATAGTAATTTTGTGGGTACTCCTTAAAGTACAGTTTTGAGGTACTTTTACATTTCAGACGAACATGTTGTACTTTATACTCCATTACATTCATCTGGCACCTGGATGACTTTACAAATTAAGATTTTAAAAGCAAAACACGTGATCAATTTATAAAATAATTCATTATTCATATTTCTTTAGTCCGTAAGGTTCCTCAGATCAAAAGACTCAAAAGGGTTTTTCATAAAAATTAATCCAAGTTGTGAGGATTGTTTTAACAGGATAAAGTGGGGTTGTGTTGGTATGCCGGGTGCTGTAATCCTCAAGTGCTGTAAGTGTGTAAGCCTCTGGTGTGCTGTCTGTCAGAGCTAGATCAAATATAGGCCGCTCAACATGATATGTTATCTGAAGCCCAATTTTTATACAAGTAATATTCATACAGGTTAAATAAACAATTAAATTCTGATCTTTGCTGAGCGACAGTTTTGTGTGAAAGGAATTAAAGGCCAGTTCCAAATATAGGCCTGTTGATTTTAGTGAATTAAGCAAATAATAGCCTGGGCTACTAATTGAAGTTTTACAGTATCATGGAAAAGTTATGGAAAAGTTTTGAAAATTCATCAGTAAAAATGTTTGGGAAACATGCAACGCCAACATTCATTCTGGTACTTCACTTTCACGAGACAGCTCTTGCACATCTTGTACTCTTTAGCGATTTTGTTTGTTCTGTCTGTATTGTAAAAGCCGAAGTGGGCCTGGACTTTTGAGTTTTGAAAGATCAGAATCAGAATCAGACGGTGCCTCTCTGATTTCTTTTACCCTTGCTGTCCGCACTGTTCGATCTTTCACCTGTGAGTTTCTCCTTCACAGCAAGTTAGTTCCATTAACCTTACCCACAGATTGACAGGGGAATCCATTAAGAGTGCTGGCATGTTTTAATAAAAATATCGATATGTGGCACCATCCATCTATTTCCATCCGGGGCCGGGTCGCAGGGGCAGCAGGCCAAGTAAAGCATCCCAGACATCCCTCTCCCCAGGAACGCATTCCAGCTCCTCCTGGGGGACCCCAAGGCGTTTCCAGGCATGAGATATGTAATCCCTCGTGTTCTGGGTCTGCCCCGGGGCCTCCTACCAGTGGGTCGTGCCCGGAACACCTCTAACAGAAGGTGCCCAGGAGGATCCTGATCAGATGTTGAACCACCTCAACTGACCCCTTTTGACGTGAGGCAGCAGCGGCTCTACTCCAAGCTCCCTCCGGATGTCCAAGCTCCTCCCCCTATCTCTACGGCTGAGCCCAGACACCCCACGGAGGAAACTCATTTCAGCCACTTGCATCTGCAATCTCATTCTTTGGTCCAGAGCTTATGACCATAGGTGAGGGTTGGGACGTAGATGCACCAGTAGATCTAAAGCCTTGCCTCCCAGCTCAGCTCCCTCCTTTTCTTCTGGCGACAGTGTATTGATAACGTATTGAAAGATGAATTTTACCATTGTTTTGTCCCACCTCTATTGTTAAGCGACTTTATGTGTCCCATTGTCTCAGCCTTAATACGGTGTAATTTCATACAGCCCAACATACAGTCTTTTGTATTTCAGCCTCAGATTTACATTCTGGATAGAATCTTTATTACTAAGTGGACAAATGCCCAGGAGCCACAGATCTCTAAGGGCCCCACAAGCCCTGGACTCACTGTATGTCAGTTGGTTTTTGGTTATCTAAACATTGCACATTTGTTGGGAGCTACAGTATTGACTCCAGCGTAGAGATGCACAGATCCAGCTTTTTCAGTTTCGATCCCGATCCCGATGCTGTGTCTTTGACTATCAGCCGATACCCCATACCGATCCGATACCATGGTTGACCTAAAAAGCTACCTTTACATGTAGGACAGAAGAAAACGGAGGCATCAGGCATTGATGACTACACAGTTCTTTCCTAAGATAAAATGAAA
Source organism: Epinephelus moara (assembly GCF_006386435.1). Taxonomy (NCBI): domain Eukaryota; kingdom Metazoa; phylum Chordata; class Actinopteri; order Perciformes; family Serranidae; genus Epinephelus; species Epinephelus moara. The sequence goes on along the minus strand of NC_065521.1, from coordinate 44,573,564 downwards.
CAAGATGAAACAGATTAATGCAATGATGAACTATTTATTTTTAACAAAAATAAACAATTGTGTAACAGCAGTTGAAATAGTGTGAAATACCTCCACACAGCAGATTCTCTCCTTCGCTCCATGATGTATGATGTAACTCGTGACACAATAGATTTAAAGGAAAAGGATTGCCTCAGGTATAGGTTCGTTAGCGCAGTTAGCTTGTTTACTATATTATGTGAATGCCAATGTCACACTGATAGTCCTGCGGAGCCCTGTTAAGGCTCTATATGAAGAAAAGAAAAAAACAAGAAAACAAAAAGAATTGTTGAATAATCGTACAAAACGGGACGGGAGTCGGGTACAGGCCTATATTCAATATATATTTAATACATTCTGTTAATCCCAAAACATTTCAGGCCTGGATAACAGATTTCTAATTACATAACTTTGCGAGGAATTTCATGACCTATGGGAAGCCCGTGTCACATAAAGTACGTACGTTATTATGTAGCGGATATGTTTAAACCTTATGTGTCTTTACGTTTCAGCAACGTTGTGGTAAACATGGTTATTTCAAGGCACAAACACCACTTCCTTATGGTTGGGAAAAGATCGTGTTTGGGCTTAAAATACCAAGTTTTGGTGGCACAATTGTTGCTGGAAATGCTGCAGTGTAAAAACAACCAGTTTTTGTTGTTTGTTGGTCTCGAACAGTGTCTGCAACCTGGCAGCCGTATCCACCATCCCCTCCTCTTCTCAATGAAGAAGTCAGCTAATATACATGTAATTAGGATTATGTCAATTTAGAAACGTAATTTGAAATGTAAACATAACATGTCCGTGGTTTGCAAACATTGTATTCTGGCAACTTGGCTTGACCACGTGATTCATCTGCATTTTCCTCTTGTTGTAGAGAAACACTGCTAACACTTGAACAACTGTAAGTCAGCCTACAATCAATACAGTGTGTGATTGCATGTGTTAAAGAGGCACTAAGTTGGGACCCATATGCACTATTTTGCTGTATCATGATACCATTGTTATCGAAGACAATATATGGTGATAGTTTTCTATTTTGAGTCACTCCGGGATTACGAAGGCTGCCCCGTGAAAGTCAGAGATTTAGATCGTTAGTTTGAGACCCCTCAGTCGACTGAAATTGCCTCAACTGTTGTTGTTGCACGTTTCCGTTCCGTCGTTAGCATTGTTAGTACTTTTTTAGACTGTATGAATACTCAATTAATAATCATTGTAGCTTGGATACATTTACTGCAACAGGGGCCCCCTGTCAGAGTTTATACTTTTGCATGGAATTGACGCCGTACATGTATATTTTTGTAAGCTGAAACCATTTCCCTCAGTGGAAATGGAGCTTTTTTTACTTTAATTTAACAGATAAGAAACAATAAATTGTGAAGACAGTAAAGCCTCCACTAAAATAGCATTTTAAGTCGTGTGTGATTTATCCTGGCTTCATATGAGCAGAGGAAATCTCTGCTAGCTGCTAGGCTAATTTATACAATGTAAAATGTAATAGGCTTGTGCTAATAACATTAGCATGTTGTGTTTGTGGGGGAAATGTGTCCAGATAAAGACAAGTGTTTGTCTGTGAATGCTGCGAGTTATAGTGAAGCTGATTTGTGTACTTGTGTTTGAAATTGTCACTATTAAGCCATGTTTAATGTATGTTTAATGTGTGTTTGTTTAATGTGTGTTTTGAGTCGACTAAACTTTAAAATACTTCACAGAAACCCTACTGCCGACTAGTGTTTTGGAGGTGTAACTGCAGAGTGACACAGGCACAAGTTAGGCTGGATTTCCTAAATATTTTTACCTGCAGCCTGTGATCATGAGCCTGTCATAGATCTGTTCTTCACTCTGTAGCATTTAATTTGTAGTATGTTTAATGTTCCTGTACTGAAGCTGAAGTCCGTCATGTTTGTAACATTTGCACCACAGCCTCCAACATCCTCTGTAATGTGTGTGTGGTGTTCCTGGTTGTGCGGTAAACCAGCGGTGATGTGATTTCTGCGCTTGTCGCCGCGTGACGGTGCGTGTTTTTTCTCTCTGCCACCGACACACACACACACACACACACACACACACACTTTTCCTCCCTCCTTTCTCCTTCTCCCTTCTCCACTCTTCTGTTTCCACCTCCTCCATCCATCCATCCCTCCATCCGTCCATCCATCTATCCAGGCAGCCTGTCTGGACTCGACACCTCCTCCCTCCTTCCTCCTCCTCTTTCTACGGCAGAACAGCGGAGGAGAAAAAACTAATATTTTACCAGTGATAATAACCACAGCAGCGTCCGTTCACATGCGCGCACAGGGACAGAGGGAGAGGGGGGATCATCAGCTCTGCAGCAGCGGATCGCTCGGCTGTCAGACGCAGAGGAATGATAATTAGAAAGAGATTGACTCGGCAACAAGAAGAAAAAGAGGAAGAAGAAGAAGAAGGAAGAGGAGCCGGGCCTGNGCGGATCGCTGGCTGTCAGACGCAGAGGAATGATAATTAGAAAGAGATTGACTCGGCAACAAGAAGAAAAAGAGGAAGAAGAAGAAGAAGGAAGAGGAGCCGGGCCTGCAGCAGCAGCAGCAGCAGCATTGAGGCGAGCAGAGGAATACATGAAGGGAAAGAAGGAGGGATTGAATTGATCACAATCTGATCAAGAAGAGGAGGAGAGGAAAAACGGCGGAGCAGCAGTTGTGTGTGTTTTTTTTCCGGAGGGAGATGATGGTGACAGCAGCAGCGGAGGAGGAGATAGAGGGATGAGCAGGGATCAATAATCCTCCCTCCTCCTCCTCTTCCTCCTCCCCCACCTTCATCCCTCCATCACCTCTGCAGGAGCCGCTGAAACCTGTGAGACTCTGCTGCCTGCTTTTTAATTCCTCTTTTTTTTTTGGGGGGGGGGGGGGGGGGCTGCTGCAGAAGTTGAGGCACCCTGCTGGATTTCTGCAACCAAGCNNNNGTGTGTGTGTGTGTGTGTGTGTGTGCGGGTGCGCGGGTGCTGGTATGTGTGTCATGTATGTAACTGTTGGCTATGTAGGCCATGAGGACTGTTATATGAGTGTGTGTGTGCAGCCTATGGTAATTCAGTGTATGATGCATGCATGTGTACGTGATGTGTTTCACGTGTGTGTGTGCATGCATGTACGTGCGCTGTGAGCTGCTGTGTGTAAAATGTGTGGGCTGTATGAACTACTCCGTGTCTGTGTGTGTGTGTGTGTGTGTGTGTGTGTGTGTGTCGATGGCAGATAACATGACTGTAAAATTGGCCAATTAAAAAAGTCCTGCTGCTGTTAAATCAAACTGAAATTATATAAATGCGAACACTAAAAAAAAAAAACCTGTTCAAACCGCCCACACTTTGATAAATTCAGTGTGAATATAAAGTACGTACTGTACTGAGAGTCAGGATTTACTTCACAACTTGTTTCAAATTGTAAACCCAGGAAAATATAGTAATATATACTCCTGTCCTAATCCTGAAAGACAGACTCCTGTTTGATCCTTGTCCCATGTTGTGTTTTCAATAATATAGAAAACTGCATTTATTCATATTAAAACTCCATATTTATATATAAACAAAGCATATTTAATAAACTACACAGTGTCCACCTTATTCTGAGCCCCCATGCCTGAATTATGGGTGCAACTTCAGGTGTGATTCTGCGTTCCAATGGTAACAGTTAAGCTAACGGTACGCTAATCCTCTTTCCTAGAGCTACTGTTGAATAAAGCATAAAACACACCACCTGTTACACCTCAGACAGTAAAAACGTGATCGCACCTCTGCCATCTCTGACAGCCATCTCAAAGCATTGGTTGTTTTGCTTTCTAACTGAGTGTGTTAGTGATTAGCTTAGCTTGCTACGCTAACATTATGGAGCCAGAGCTAGCTAACGATAAACATCTACTCCTTCTAAAAGATGATTTGTGATTTCTCAAAACTTATAAACAGACGATACTGAATTTGGGCGAAAATTTAACATCATTCTGTATTAATTTTAGCTCCATGTAAAGTGAATTAACGTGATGTTTCTTGGCTAACGCACTGCTTGTCTGCCTTAACACGGCAGTTCACACATTTTTACGTCTGCTTAAACAGAGTTCTGCTGTGTGAAATATGAGGCCGAATTAAGCAGCAGACTTCATCAGTAATATAAAGATCAGTAACTTTTGGCATTAATTTTAGACAAAAGAGGTACGGTAAATCAGTAACACATTCTCAGCCGAGATGATTGAAGTGGGAATTACACTTCTGCATTGAATCAACGCCGTACCCTACGCTGTAGCCTGATGTGCATCTCCCCCATAAATGTAACTACATGTCGCGGTGACGCAGACCCCCTGTTTATTTCTGTAAGCTGAAACCATTTCCCTCAGTGGAAACCAAACTTTGATTTACTTTAATTTCACAAATAAGAAACAATAAATTGTGAAGACAATAAAGCCTCCACATAAAATCATTTTAAGTCTTGTGTGTGATTTATCCTGGCTTCATATGAGCAGAGGAAATCTCCGCTAGTCACTAGGCTAATGTACACAATGTAAAATGCCATAGGCTTGTGCTAATAACGTTAGCATGTTATATTTGTTTGGAAAACGTGTTTAGTGTAAGACAGTTATTTTGTCAGTGAACCTTGTGAGTTGTAATGGAGCCAAATTTTGTAACGTTACCTTTGTTAAATGTTGCTGTTGTCCCTGGCTTCATATGAGTAGAGGAAATGTCCGCTGTTCACTAAGCTAATTTATACAATGTTTTGTGCTAATAACGTTAGCATGTTGTATTTGTGGGGGAAATGTGTCCAGATAAAGACAAGTGTTTGTCTGTGAATGCTGCGAGTTATAGTGAAGCTGATTTGTGTACTGAAACTGTCTCTATTAAGCCATGTTTAATGTGTGTTAACTGCTCACAACAGCCTACGTACTTGCTTAAGCTACAGCACATGCGTAGGCTCTGCAAATGCGTAATTCAGGTATGCTGCCTAGTTGATTTTATGACAGATAATTTTCTAATGTAGGTTGAGAACTCAGTCAAACAGTAAAGACAGGAGTATCATGTACTGACGTTGAGTAACAAATGTGTCACCCTAGGTGTCATTCTGTTCCGCAATTTCTGATTTAATACCTCTGCGCTCTTGAACCTCTTGGTTTTATTATTTCTTATGTAGTTCCAAACATGTGAAAACGTAGTTTAGACATTAAAAGCCTTTTTAGATAGGAGTTATGCAAATTTGCAGGAAAGCCCAATCAGTCTTCTTTCAGCATTGGCAGTATAAAAACAAAATCGGGGAGTGCAGCAAAATGCCGTCTACCTACTTTTGTTTATACAGAATGCGCCTTTTTCGGGGCAATGGGGGGTGTGAGCAAGTAACAAAACGTGTACCTCAGCGTGTGGCGTAAACAGTGATGTGGGAGGGAAGCCGCGGCTGGTCAGTCCTTCGGCGATTCTCTCATAAGTCAGCCCGTTTTTCACCGTCCCCATCATCTGACGGTTAATGGCCTCTTCGTTTGCGAGGACAAGGAGGGCGCACAATTCCTTGTCTCCCCAGTTGCTCATCTTTACAGTGTCTGTCAGGTTTGTGTTTCCCTCTTGCTACTAGCTGCTCGCTAATTCCTGCTATCAGCTGTTTCCTGTTTATCCACCGCCACTGGCTCGCACGTGCAGCATCATCAACAGCTCCTCCCACAAGTCTTCAACAGCCCCTGGTCTGTTTAAACTAAAAGGGTTCTACCAATATGTCTACCCTATGAGGCGGAAAATTGGGCACCTCGGATCAACTTGCCAATCCGGCTCTGTGTGTCTAAACGCTCGCAGCTTGCCGGAAAAACGGCCCAACGTTCCTGGAAAATCTGGCAGTGTAAAAGGGGCTAAAGTAGGTTTAAAAACACAAGACAAATCACGTCCAGTATTGATTTAGTAAGAGACGGGGCACATATTTTTCAATACCAGATGATCCCATATTAAACGGGTGGCAACCTAGTCCTCTCCATATGTTGGCGATGGAAACTGTATCATTGTTTACAGGAACAATCTCTGGGCCGAATTCGAAAAGAATGAACTGCGGCCGCTGATAGCACCTTGAATTGCACTTCACTTGCACCCGCAGTTTGCTCCGTCTTAACATCCTATTCACAAAGGATATTGCGCTAATGATATACCAGCGCAAACACGCTCACAAAGTTTGGCAGTTGAGTGCAGTTTGCCCCTGATTTCCCCCTGATTGCAATAAGCC
>NC_065521.1:44548951-44566973 GCF_006386435.1 Epinephelus moara | reverse complement strand
CGGAGCACCGAGACACAATCTGCTTGGCAGCGCAGTTAGTGGAGCATTTCACCCTCTGCGCGTGCTTTGTGAATTAGACGCTATCTGTTTGCTCCATTTTTACCGGTTTAGCGGACGCAAAAGCCACGCAATCCTTTTGTGAATTCGGCCCTGTTTGTTCTGGTGCATGTTCAACACTGATGTTGAAGCCTGGTTGTTTGTAATGTTAGGGACATAATATGCAGTGACATATTAGAAATCACTAATTTGACGTCAATTAAATATTTGTTAAAAACAAGGCAGTATTTGCTAAATTGGAGCTGAATTACTTTCAAAAAGAAATGTCATTGGCCATTCGCCTCCAAAATTAGCCACTGGGACTAACCATAGTTTAACTAACTATTTTACTGGTGCTTCTGCTGCCTGCTGGAAGTTTTACCCATAAATTATTGCAGTAGTGTCCCTGGAAATAAGGTGGATGGCATAATGCTGAAATAGCTCCTAATGTAACAGCTGAAACAGCTTCATTGCACATGTTAATTTTTTTAGATTATCTTTTTTTATTGTAGCTTTTCTACTCTTTATCTATGTTCATGACTGTTGCAGAATGTTGCCTCTTATTTTATTTCCTCGTAATATATGAATTGTATGCTCACTGTGTGCACAAAATACAGAACAAATTCCTTGAAAGTGAAAACCTACATGTTAACAAACCTTATTTTGAATCTAACTGCTATGACCATGTGGTAAATAAGTAGTGCACAGTCAGTCAGTTTGATGCTAACATATAATGGGAATTAGCTTTAACAGGCTAACAGATATTAGCATGGCAATAATGTTTTAATAAACGATCTATCTTACTTCACAAGCAAACATAACAACCTGTGCTCATACTTCAGGCTGTTCTCATGCGCTGTTCGTACGTTTTCCTACAACTAATGTACCCAAATTTGTACCCATACCCAACATAATCATTAGCCAGTAATTTGTGCATAACTGATGTATTTTGGAAGGCTCATGTGACCAATGTACTGATGAGAGTAAACTAGGTAGCGGTCTGGAGTGCTCTTTAGGAAGGTAGGTTGGGGTGGTGGATGGTCACAAAGCACATGACTCGCCCCATGGACTTTCACTAGGTGACAGGTGTTCATAACCGTGTGAACTTTGAGTCATTTTAAGGTACATCCTCATCACGTTTCTTTTCCCTAAACCTAACCACAGTAACTTGATGTAAATTATGAAACTTTACGTTACTAACATAATGCCATTCTTGGGGCGCTGATTTGAAGGATACTCTACGAACCGTTCTGTGAGAAAATGTTGCATACTGTCTGGCATATATTTCCTTTGCTCTCTGGAAACAAACTAATAGCTCCTGATTAACTTCACATTGCGAGCTAAATATTGTTATTATTATTCTCCCGCCTACTCCCGTTGACTGTTTCCTGTCTCATCACGGTCAAGTGAGGAATAGTGAAATTGACTCCCATCACGCAAGAATCCCGTAAAAAATGTCAGTCTCTATTTGGAACAATAAATTCAACATATTCAAAGGGTCAAATCAATCAAATGACTGGAGTTTAAGTGTGAAGATTCATTAATGACTTTGGAAACAGTAAAATTAAACTTACACTAAGTGATATTTTTTTTGGTCAACTGAAACAAGTGAACACAACTTCGACGCATCGTCACCTTTTGAGATTTTTTTTTTTTTTTTTTTTTTTNCGGCAGTGCCCAGGAGGCGAACTGGCACCTCTCCAGCTACCAGTCCACATTCCATATTTTGGTCCAGACGGGGACTTGAACTGGCGACCCTCCGGTTCCCAACCCAAGTCCCTATGGACTGAGCTACTGCCGCCCCACTGTCGCCAGCTTTTGAGATTTGTTTAAACTTTTATCAAACAGCTGCTTATTTACACATCCAGCAGTTACAGAGCAACATGATGATTCACTAGGAGTCTTTGTGTTTGTGTCCACTCCACTACTTACTGTCTTTAAGCTCTGTTTTTGGTCTCCACCACCCCCTGAGGGAAATATCTCTCTCTTTAGCTGCTAAATGCTCCACTGTGCTCACAAGCTAGCTTCTAACTGTGTCTATCCGCTGTTTGCTGCAGACCAGGTAGTGTAATTGGCTTTTTACTGCTTTTTCTGTGAAAATGATGCTATGAGAGCGGCAAGAGAAAACCAGAACAGTAACGTTACTGCTGAACAGATAAACAAGTAGTTGAAACTCACTCTACAGCTCTTTAAAGTCGAAGGTAGCTCCAGATTTAGCCGATCATTCTCTGCAGGTTTATCACTACCAGAACATGCTAGCTAGCCGCTAGCTAGAGAAAATTAACTTACTGCTAAGTTACTCTCTAATGCAGTTAAATGTCCAGTGTGTAGGATTTAGGGGGATATATTGGCAAAAATAGAATATAATTTGATAAGTATGTTTTCTTTTCTGTATAATCACATGAAAATAAGAAAAGTTCTGTTTTTGTTACCTTAGAATGAGCCATTTATAGGGGGTGGGTCTTTGTCTACAGAGATCACGATGTTGCACCACCATGTTTCTACAGTAGCCCAGAACTATGAAACCAAACACTATCTCTTGATAGGGACATATTTGTATTCTTATTTACGTCACTGCCACCATAGTTTGCAGCGTCAGAAAAACACTGATTCTTGTTTTTTTTAATGTGAACTTGATTCATTGTTTTTACCAGTTTAAATCACCTGGTCTGGTTGTTTTGGAGAGGAAGAGACCTGAGGATGATATAGCTCCTGGTTAAAACCTCCTGAATGTCTGGATCTTAAGTTATCAGAGAAAAAACACAAGCACACATTAGCAGGTCCGAGACTAGGGGGCTGTCTCCGACAAGCCAAACAGCATCAGAGAAACAATCATTTATAACATGAAAATGCTATGCTCAGTGTTTTAAATCACCCGGTCTGTTACTTTTGGAGAGGAAGAGACTTCTGCGAATAATTCGGCTCCTGGTTAAAACCTCCTGAACAATGAACGCTAAAGGAGGGGGATATAATGGCAGATATGAAGTATAATATAGTATGTATATTTTCTTTAGTGTATAATCATCTGAAAATAAGAATTGTCTTTTTTTTTTTGTTACCTTATCTACATAGGAAGCGGGTCCTCATCCATGTTGCACTGCCATGTTACTACAGTAGCCCAGAACGGACAAACCAGACATTGGCTCTAGATAGGAACATTACTGTATTTGCATTTACGTGACAGCCACCATAGTTCGCAGCCCCTCTACACTGAGCAGCGTCAGAAAAACAATTATGTTTTAATGTGAAACTGCTTCTTGAAGTTTTTTTTTTTTCACCGATTTAAATCACCTGGTCCATTTGTTCTGGAGAAGAAGAGACCTCTGTGGATAATTTGGCTCCTGGTTAAAACCTAGAACGTCTGGATTTTAAGTTTCAGAGAAAAATGGTGAGCACACATTAGTAGGTGCCCGACTAGGGGGCTGTCTCTGACATGCCAAATAGCATCGGAGAAACACTGACCTTTTTTTTTTTTTTAATGTGAGACTGCTTTACTCATTGTCTTTACCGGTTTTAATCACCTGGTCTGTTTGTTTTGAAAAGGAAAAAACCTTAATGGATAATTTGGCTCCTTGTAAAAACCTCCTGAGCAATGCACACTGAAGGAATTCTAACCAGGAGACGTTTTAGCTAAATCCTACACACTGCTGCTTTAAGAGTTCAGAAGTGTGAATTCAAAAGAGTTGATAAACTTTATATTTATCTGTCATTCAGGTCACAGTCACAGTTTAAATGAGAATATAAAAATGATTTAAAAAAAAACACTTTTACAGATACCGTTCAGTGTCAGAAATGGGAGCTCAATAAACACCATTATGGGCGCCTCTGTTTCTGCCTGGCTTCATATACAGTATGTTTGGAACAGACCATTCAGGCAGCACCAGCCAACCATCTGCAGAGAGAAAGGTAGAGAGACCCTGACGGAGACAGAGGCAGAGAGGGATGGTGGTCAGTTAGTGAGTCATGAATAATTGAATGTGCTTAATGGGAAGAGATATAAAAACTGAAAGTGTTTGGCCACTTTGCAATAAAGACCAGAGAGCTGGTTGTTTCCTGTGTGTGTGTGTGTGTGTGCGTGCGTGCGTGCGTGTGTGCATACGTATGTTCACCGTGATAGTGCAGTATCTACTGATGAAACTTTTTCTAAGGCAGCATTTTTGCACATTAGTGACTTCAAGTGGCAACTGGTGAAAAGTGTGCACATTTTCAGCAGCATGAGGGACTTCATTACCCAGAAATCCTTCAACATGGCATCAATAAACATCTTAGTCTCAATGTCCACAAAAGCATTTTTTTTCCCCCGAGGCCAGCGTATTTTTAAAAAATTCTTTGCAATTCGGGCACCTCGTATTGACGCTATACCACAAATGTCAGCAGTGTGATGAGGCGCTGAGCGTCTGTTCTGCGCCAAATGCCATCCGTTTGACGTTTTTATGTCTGTGCGCCAGCGATAGCCTTCACTGGAAGGATGATGTTTTTGGGTTGCCCAGCTGTCTGTCTCATTCTTGTGAACATCATATCTGAAGAACACCTCAAGGGAATTTCCTCAAATTTGGCACAAACGTCCACCTGGACTCAGTGGTGAACTGATGAGAATTTGGTGGTTGAAGGTCAAAGGTCAAAGTCACTACAGCTACTATTGCTAACATTATGTGGTGAATTCAAATGTGGGGTAGCACTACGGTGTTAACTTTATAAGGGTGTTGAATGTTGCTGTACCATTTTAACATTACTGTATGTATTTGGGTGGATTTATATTTGTGCGTCAATTCTATGCAGTGCCTACGCCACAGTCGCTGTTGTGAGCATTTATACTTCTGCGGAGGTGTGTCTGTGTCACTCTGCAGTTACACCTCCAAAACACTAGTGGGCGGTGAGGTTTCTGTGAAGTGCTGTAAAGTTTAGTTGATTCAAAACACACATTAAACACACATTAAACATGGCTTAATAGAGACAGTTTCAAACACAAGTACACAAATCAGCTTCACTATAACTCGCAGCATTCACAGACAAACACTTGTCTTTATCTGGACACATTTTCCTCACAAATACAACATGCTAATGTTTTAGCACAAGTCTATTGCATTTTACATTGTATAAATTAGCCTAGCAGCTAGCGGACATACCTCTACTCTTATAAAACCAGGGACAACAGCAACATTTAACAAAGGTAATGTTAGAAATTGCGGCTCCATTACAGCTCACAAGGTTCACCGACAAAACAACTGCCTTGTGCTTATACACATTTTCCAAGCAAACATGCTAACATTATTAGCACAAGCCTATGGCATTTTACATTGTTTAAATTAGCAACTAGCGGAGATTTCCTCTGCTCATATGAAGCCAGGATAAATCACACACAAGATTTAAAATGCTATTTTGTGAGGCCTAATTGTTTTCGCCGTGACGTGTAGTTACATTTTTGGGGAGGTGCATGTCAGGCTACAGTGCACGCCATGGACTCTGCATCGGTGCAGAGTCCATGGCTTACACTACAACTTCCACATTTTCTTTTGGTAATGGCAGGTGGCAGCTGGTGTTTATGGTGTGGCGTTTACCACCCCCGACTACGGGGGGATGGGACATTTAATTGTATCAAGGATTTATCGAACATGTATTATATCTCTATTGAGTAAAATCATATCAAGATAATCATCGTTATTTTGAAATCGCCCAGCCCAAATGTTTTCGCTCAGAATTCTTGATTATGATGCCACAATCACGACTGGAAATGCTGCTGAAACAGTGTGGTAGTTTGTTTATCTCAAACAGTGGTTTGCAGTTTGGCAGTTGTCTCATCGAGGTCTCACGCCATAAACCATCTCTTTCTCCTCCAGATGACAGTCGGCTCATCTCCATGTAACCAGAACTACATCACTTTGGACACGTTGATATATGTATGAAAATGTAAAATAGGTGGTTTGCAGAAACGTGCAACGCCAACATTTTCTTCTTGCCTGGGCTGTGCGACCAAGAGCAGTGCTGAAATGTACTGACTTTAGATATTGCACTGATAAAGTGATGCACACAAAACAGCACAGGATGGCATCGGCAGAGATCAGCACAAGATCTAAAACTGAGTGAGAAAAATAGAAAATGAAATGAAAGAGAGAGCGAGAGACAAAAAGAGGTGGACTAAGACGGAGGAGGGATGGTGATAGAGTGTAGGAGGAGAGGCTGATGGGGTGTGATGATTTTTCTTGTCTCTGATGGCTTAGACAGAGCATGTCATTGGTATTTATGGGCTGAGAGACCTCACACTCCTAGCAACCACAGAGAAAGAGAGAAATGAAAGGGATGGAGATGAGACGGTAACAGCTATATGAAAAGAGAAAACTACATAGAGGAAGACAACTGCACATGGAAAGAGAGCAAAAGAAAAAGGAAAGATCAGGAAGAGAGCAGAGAAAGGATGGAGATAAAGAGAGCAGGCAAAAAGACAAAAGAATAAAAGAGACAGGAAGTAAAGATGAAAGATTAGAAACAGGTGAGAATATCAAATTTAAAATAAAAGCAAAAGTACGGGAACTCAAACCGAGAGGGCAAAGACTAAATGATAATACAAGGAAAAATAAAGAGGTGATTCTCCTAGAAAGAACGTTTTGAAAGTATCACAAGTTCGTACTTCCTGTTGGCTCTTCCTCTCCTGTTTTACAACTTCCTGTCTCCTCATCTTCTCTTTCTTTCTTCTCCTCTTTTTCATGTAACGGGCGGATGACATGAAGAAGGATCTGGATATGCCATCCAGTGGAAAGATAATGACCGTGAATCCCAGATGCCTCGTCGTATCCAGGAAGAAGACAAACGTCTGACATGACATTTAACCTTTGCGCATCACTTCCTCTGACAGACCGACTGCAGGACGACAGGCTGATGCCTGCAGATGAACCCATGGACCAGGAAGAGGTGACGCTCTCCTCTTCCATGTTTGTCAGAAGATGATCTTCGACGGACATTCCATTTTCATTTCGTGGAGCTTTGCGTTGTGTTGATTTCCCTGGGTTTGGTTGCAGGCTGTTTTGTTGATGGAGAGGGTCTGAACTGAATTCTCTTTCTCTGCTCAGAAAACTCTTGACTTGGAGAATTACCGCAGGGGTTCTGACCCTGGGATTTTATTATGGGGCACAACAGGGGAGCCAGCTGTTAGTCAGCTTGTTTGGGAGTTCGTGCAAGCTTTTGCAGACTGCATTTCTGCTGGAAAAACACTTGTATTGGATGCAGGGAAAAAAATATCACTTGTACCACTGGTGCTGGACAAGCTTCCGTCGCTCAACAATGATAAGGTGCAATATCTTTGACACAGAGGAACAAATAAAGCCTCTGTCAGTGAAGTTCTCCACACCTGCTTCCTGGAAACCAATGTTCTGATCTTCTGCATGGAGTGTAAAGAGTGGATACAACTGACTCACTGACAAACAGAAAGACTTTTTTGGGGGGGGGAAGACAATCCTTTCTTTATATCTGTCCTGTTTTTAACCGTCATGGGTCTGAACCTCAGCAGAAACGCCTGACTGAACCAGGGGATGGTCGACGACTCGATAAACCTCTCTGATTGGAGCCAGCGAGGACGAGGTCCATCTTGATCTTCGAATCAGAACTCAAAGAAGAAAAAGTCCTCTCCCCCCCACTTACCTCTGGTGGGGGGGAGGGTGAAGGGTAGTTTAGTTTTTAGGGTGTAGGGCTTAGGGCCATAGAGAATAGTTTCGTAGTTATTTAGACGTTAGGTTTTAGGTTGTAGACTAGATAGTAGAGTACATAGTAAGGCTCGGTGGCCAAGTTAGACAGGATTGAGTCCAGTTTCTTCTGTTGTTTTGAATCTTATTCAGTTGTGCTAGCCTGCTAGCTCATTTACCTGTGTCACCAATCTACCAGCCCCTGTGATATCTAACACTCAGCGAGTTAGCCTTTGGCTCTGCACCAGCTGTAGCTGTGACTCAGGCAGCATTTCATCCAGTGCAGACGTTTAGCATTTAGCCTCAGTGCTAGCTACAACCTGGATCTAACCAACTGTAACAGCCAACAGCATTCAGGCTCTGTAGTTTAGAATTTAGAATTAGTGAACCTTGGTCACCTTGAGCATTTCCCCAGCGGTTGTTTAGCTTGAGGTTCCCTAGCCATTAGCCTTTGTGCTAACCCTCAGACCAGCTAGTCATGGATGCTAATCAAGGCCCAGGTCAGGGCAGCCCAGAAAGCCCCAACCGGGCAGTGGAGTACCTTCTTGAACTCAACAACATCATCGAGAGCCAGCAGAAGCTTCTTGAAACTCAGCGGCGCCGAATCGAGGAGCTGGAGGTCCAACTGGACCGGCTCAGCCAGGAGAACAAGGACCTGCGTTTGGACCGGCAACCTGTCGCTCCTCCTCCACCTGCTCCTCCCCCCGAGCCTCCTCTCCCTCCTCCTCCTCCGCCGCCTCCTCCGACTCAGACCATGTCGACGTCCATTTCCACCAAGAACCACCACCACCACAACAGCCAATACCAAGCTCCTCCCCAGCCTCCCTCCTCCATCCCCCTCCACCACAGCCACCACCACCAGTACCACCAGCACCACCACCACTCCTCCTCCACCCACCATTCCTACAACAGCTCCAATAGCACCAGTACAACAGCGATCCCGGTTCCTGCCCCGGCTTCGGCCCCGCCCTCCATCTCGATCCCCACCCAGATTCCAGCTCCAGTCTCCTCCCCAGCCCCGGCTCCACCTCCCCCTCCTCCGATCCCGCCCAGGGATCAGCCGCGGGCCCACAGCCGGCTGACCCGAGTGCCCTCCACCAGCACTGGCACCAACACCAACTTCGTGGAGAAAGAGAAGGAGAGGCTCGAGCGGCTGCACAGAGCGAACGCCTCCAACAACCACCACGCCCACACCCTCCACCACCACAAATCGTAAGTTAGACTTTAAGGTATACTTACTACAACCAAAGCCAAAGATAGCACAAGGAGGGCAAACCTGATCTCAGCAGTGGGTTGAAATGATCAAACTCTATATGCAGACTGGAAAACAACCAGAATCTCAGGATTGTAAAACGTGTGAATAAGTTTATTTTGTAAGAAAAACTGAGAGGGGATGCCATTTTGATTACGACTCAATCATACTGAGGAGGTACCAAAGGGCTTTAAATCTCCCAAAAAAATGACTCGGTTGGTATTCATTGAAATGTTTCTTTAGAGAATGAGTTCTGCCGTTCTATTGGATGACATATGCCTCTAAACCTCCATTGTGATTGTTATTGAACTGCTGTAGAACATTGTGCTTTGTTTCCACTTACATACACATGTACAGAGGACACTGCTCTTGATTGGTCAGAATTTCCATGTGGGAAAAATCCAGGAAGTAAAGCAAACGTTGAAGAAGAGTACACTTGCAAGATAAATGTGACACTTTCTAATGTCACAATGGAGGGACAACTACGCAGGTTGATTTTAGCGCTGCTCATCGTGGACTATATTGCTGTCATTGTTCATTTTAGTCAAACCATACAGTTTGAAAACGAGGCGCGGCTCCAACTAGAAAACAATGTTTTGATGCATTGGATGTGCTGAATGTGCATATTAAGGCAGTACAGGAGGAGGTGCACATTAATAATCCTCCAGGACTGTAACATGCTCATGTTTAACCCAAACAATGTGTCATGTGACTGCAGTTGCTTCACATCCAGGTCGGAACACCTTCTCACCACAAACCAACCGCACCAGAGTTCCTTTGGAACCGGACTGAGACCACCTCTTCAAGAAGGTCTCGGTTGTTTTGGTGCACACCTGAGTGTGATTGCTGTGTTCACACGTGCCCAAACGAACCACACTGAGGGGGCAAATGAACTTGAGTTTGATAGAACCAAACCAAACAGGGCAGGTGTAAAAGCACTAGGGATGGGCAAACGATCAAAATTAATTATTCGATCATCAAAAAAATTAACGATCAATTATCGATTAATTGATAAGCGAGTATTTCAAAAGAGAGAAAACAAAAGAGTGCAGTGCAGACTGTCGCCGCAAGAGAGCGCAGCTGCCCCAGTTTTGAGCTTCAACCCCCCCAGGCCAAAAAGGAAGAATGGCGCGCATGCGCAGTTCACCCCTGGGTGTTTACAACCGTTGCCAGGGGTTACAGGCTTCAATATTCAGCAAAACCTCCGTCTTTCAATGGCGTAGTGTTTTCAGAGGCCTCAAGGGAAGCCGCCGAGGTTTTGGAGAGCGATGAGAGCCTCCGTCTGTTTCTGATTTTTTGCCTGGCATAGGTCCGGCGGGGGTCTCGTAGGCCCGTCGAGCCGCCGTGCTCGCCGGGCGGGGGGTCTCGTTGGCACGGCGGCTCGCCGGACCTATGCCAGGTATTGTAGGGGAAACACTGCGACTATCGATCAAAATTATTTGTGATCGAACAAAAGCCTTAACAATCAATCATCGATAATCGAAAATTGATGCCCATCCCTAGAAAGCACCTATATTATCATTTTTCACTGGCAAATTATGTCCCCAAAGGAAAACTTTGTCATTAACAGTTTTATTTAGCTTGTTCGTCTCACTTAAGTTGTTTTTATTGCAGCAAAATGTATCTAGTAAACTGAAAAAGATGATATGACTCTAGCAGGCTACCAAACCTCTAATTTGTATTTTTGATATTAATAATTTATATGATAAAAATAATTGATACCTGGTGTCTGCGTGATGATATGATAATGCCACACAAAAGTATTACGATACGATGCTTCCTTGCGTCGGACACTAGAGGCATCATCAGTGTATTTACAGATTTATGGACACCAGTCACATTTGTAAGTGGAAACAAGGCACTGGTGTTATCATGGCATCCTTTCACTAAATTTCCAAACTCAAACTTGGCTGCCAGTCTTTCATCCCATGGTCTGTTTTGCCAAAACTTGTGTCAGTCTTTGACTTTGATCGCTACTAACTTTGCAGCTTTTCTCACGCAGGTTTTGTGCAAGCCTAGAAACATGTGCCCACATGCTAAATTTGACCTGGAAATATCTTCTTGCTTGATTCTAAGCTGGCAAAATAAAAAAGTGCAAGCAACGGCTTTAAAGGCAAAGCTGTTCTGCTGAATTAATTTATTGTACGAGTAGGAGAGATGAGTTGTTGAAGTTTAACATTGAAGTGTTTCTTCCTGCGGAGGAGAGGGGGCAGCTGATGCCCCGTGTGCCTTCTTTCTGTACTGAGATAGTGTGATTGGTGTGTGTGCAGGGCTGATAAATATTCATCCTTTTATCAGCTAATAGGGCTACAGAGTGGAAGGCTGTAGTGGGAATTTACATATTGCGGGAGAGCAGGAGAGCACGAGCCTCCAGAGACACAGCAGCTAAACGACTACAGCATCTCTAACACTGATAATTGGTGGAGCACAGACTGAACAGTGTTATGTAATAGATATTTTTGCTAAGCAATAGGATTGGTTGTTGACCATGAAGAAAACACGCTGTGCTTTATGTTAAAGGGAAGTTGTTCGCTGTACTAATCACCATGGTAACCACTTAGCAGGTAGCTTTTGTTTTTTGCTCTCATTTTGTCGTAATTTTGTTGCTCTGAATACATTTTCAGTCAGAACTCTGTTCGCTGCCTGGAATTGGGTTTGTTGCCTGGCAACACTATCTTAGGAGCATCCTATCAGGAAGTGCTGAGAACAACGGAGCCTCGCTGCCGTCTGTGGCAGTCTTCTTTGTGCACAGGGCTGTGTGGTGCTGCAGGCAACAGGATGCAGGGCTGCAGTCGTCCCATGCGTGTACAGGGCAGTGCCTTTGTAACTGGTAACACCTAACCGCTGTCTCTGGAAGCACTGGTCATGGCGATTGCTGTTGCTATGCAACTGTGGAAAACCTGTTTGAAGGACAACGCTCTCGCTAACAGTTGAAATGGTTTTAACCTCGCTCGGTGCTCGGAGCGCTTGAAGCTTTGCTAAGCTCGCACTGCTGTTGGGAACATAGAGCGTCGCCTCCTCTCCTCTGCAAACAGAGAGGCTCCCGACAGACCTGCAGAAATGAAGGCTGGGGAAACGCAGTGATGACTCATGGAGACAGATTTAATAGTACTATTGCTTTGTCTTATAAGCTCTCATACGAGCAGCCAAAAAGTAAAACAGATTGTACACAGAGGTGCAGAGTGTGACTCAGACTCTCAGATCTGGGTTCATCTGAGGCATCTTGAGGAATCAAAAAATCCTCTGAGCCCTTAGTCATGGGACGTTCAGGTACAGCTGATATCGTGAGAAAAAGCTGACCCCAAGCTTGCAAATGATGTAACAGGCAGAGAACAATGATGGAGTCTGACAGTGGTGAAGATAAGACTGATTCGTTATGAAATCACACAGTGCAATCGGCTGCTCGCTGCCTCTTCAAGTGACTGAGTGTGATCCAATAAATCCCACACTGCACTGGGGCAGATTATGGTACGGAGGCATGACAGCATGTTGCAGAGCTGCCTACACGGGTTCCTGAGTGATTTCGTAGTGGGCATGATGCAGCAGAATGCAAAACACCCTCACACAGATTTATTTTGCAGCACCTCAGGCTGGAGCAGGAAGAAACAGGACACACAAAGAAGCAGTTTAAACATTTCATCTGAAGGGTGATGAGCTGTGAGTCTCAAACCACTGTCACAGATATTTATCAATTTTGCAATTGCAGTTAAAATGCATATTAACCCGTATAAAATGGACGGCTGCAGGAGATCTGTGTTTGCATCATCCTGTTTAAATAGATCTAAAATAAGAACCATAACAGCTAGTGCATTAAGTCTTTTGGTAGCAGAAAGCCACGGCTTCTGTTATCCCCATCATGTCATGACCTCATGTTACCTTTCCTTACGGGTGGCGCAAACGTAGTATTTTGCTGGAATTGCGCCGGAATCTCCCTGTGAACTTCCAGATCATTGTTTGCATAATCCTGTATATATTAATCTAAAATAAAAACCATGATAGCTAGAGCATTCATTTTTTGAAACAGAACGCTAAGGCTTCTGTCCTCCCCATCATCATGTCATGACCTTTTGTTACCTTATGGAGCAGACGTAGGATTTTGCTGGAATTGCGCTGGAATTTGCGGCTATGGCTGCAAGAGGTAGTTTTTCATAATCCTTTATGTATCAATCTAAAAGTCTAAAAAATAGCGAGTGTATTCATTTTTTGTAGCAGAAAGCGATGGCTCCTGTCTTCCGTGTCATCACATTGTACGCTCATTATGACATCATTGTGTGTCGTTACACGGCGTGGCAAAATGCATGGTGGTGCCACTGAGGAATGAATGATGAATCTACCAAAACGCCTTTGCACTCTGCTCATAAAAATGTGCACAAAGCAAAAACTAAATAATAAACACAGTTCAAATAAGTTGAGGAGTGTTGAGAAATATTTTGCCTATTTTTTTTTACATTTTAAAAAACTTTTGGATCAAAATGTTTTGTGTTTTTATCAGATTTTTGTATTATTTTTTCAAATGACACATTTTCAGTACTTGTATTAGTTATTATTCTGGTTTATTGACTCACAAAACCTTTTGGCTGTGGTTGTACAGATTTTAGGGATATGAAGCATTTGAAGTTACTCCAAGAAATGGCATCACAATAAGCAAGAGTACCACTGCACTGGACCATTTGTACTGCAGAGCTGAAAGAGTTAAATTATGTGTGCACACATGTTCCAGTGATGCTGCACAGGCTTAGCAAAGCAAACACATGCATTTGCAAACATTGTGCCTCACTTTGTTGTTTACAGATCTCCATTTGTGGCCAGTTTGAAATGAAAGTGTAGAAGAAGAGAAGAGAAATGTTGTGTTTTACAGACTCCCCAAAGGAAACACGGAGGGTTTGTGGTTCATAAATTCAGGTCATATTTGCCCCGCTCGGCTTGATGGGTCGCTATTAGCCAGTTTGCTCGTAAACAAGCTGTACTGCAAAAAAAAGTTATTCAGTGAAATCGTGGATCCCACTGAGGGCAGAGGCTCGCAGTGCATGAGCTCACCACAGCACAACAACACGCGTCGACTCCACACAGCTGCTTCAAGTCGACGCTTTAACCGAAGTGGAGTAAACGGAATAAAAAATGCAAAACGTCGCCATGATCCTAAATGTTTTTATTAAAGATTCAAGAGTGAAGACGAGGAAACAGTGAACTCACCGTCCTGTAGCCGAGCAGCGTGAGCGAGGGGGTTACTGCACTTGAAGTATTTGTGACATATTTGCCTCTGCTAACAGCCTTGTCACGAGTGTCATGTGTTCCTCTGGCTGCAGTTTCACTCTGTAGTATTCAGGTGGGAATCACACAGGATACTTGGAATCTGTGAGTTTCTGATTTACCCTTACAGTGTGATATAAGCAGAACATCACTGCTGCATACAGTAAATACAAACCTGCACAACCTCGGCTGGTGCTGATGATCACAGAAACCTTCAGCGCTCAGTCGTCAGAGATGATCTGAACACGTGTGACTGTGACGGTGGCGTAACCATCATTAGACATCAGTGCTGTGACATCTTATTGATCTTATCGAAGGGAAAGACTGATGGAGAGCAGTTATGGTAATGAAGAGAGAGACAGAGTGATGTTATTCTGCAGTGTGGGTGTGGAGGAGTCAGAGGAGTCAGATCTGTAGGATTCAGATGGATGAAGAGGAGAGAAAATGGAGCAAAAGAAATTTAAAGAGGAGGCATCATTCACTTTTCTGTTCTGCAGATCCTCTCTTTGTTTCTGTGAGCTACCTCCTCCTGGTATTAACCTGTGATCTGTTTCTGGATACATCATCTTGATATGGTGCTTACTGTATGCATATAAACCTGTAGCAGTGTAAATCACCAGTTTCATCACAATGCCATGTCATATCGATTCTTTGGACAACAATACAGTATTTGCCGATATTACGCAGTCTGCCACGATACGATTTCTATTTGATGCGATTTAGGGTCCTGCTGTCCATATGAGACGATATTATCTGCCCATTTAACACAGTCTGCCAGAGAAGAAGATGCCACCTACTTCTTTTTTGCTTTTGGCCATGAAAGATAAAAACAACATAAATATTGTAAATAACTGTAACCGTACACGTTCAGTAAAGTTTAACTTTACTTTAAACTGACTTTAAACTGACTCCACTAACACACATTACACAGCACATGGGATAGGGCTTTCTGTCAGAGAGACCTTTCTGGAAGGAATCTTAATTTGAACCCAAACCATCGTCTTTTTCATAAAACTATCACAAAGGCGTATCTGGCTTCAAACCCTGAAGGCAAACTTCTCCAAACAGCCATAAAACATGGACGAACAACAACACTTGCCAAAGTAATAACCGTCAAGGTTCATGGACAAAACATTTGTTTTTTGCTAGTCACACGTTATTAGCTTAAACATGATCATTACATAAATTAGCCTAGCAGCTAGCAGACTTTTTTCCTCCTCACCGTTGGTTTAAGTCACTGCGTCTCTTGACAGAACAGCTCGGTTTAATTTCAGCCTAACGTTAAGTCGTGTTTTATCTCATAATGTCATCATTTACATGCGCCATGTGTTCTGTCTTTCTCTGAAATCCAATTTATTTCCACTGCTGATTTATTCCCGAGTAAATAACATTGGCCGCGTTTCCCAGTTAAGAGCGATCTTAAGACTTAAGAGCACAGTTAAGAACGTCTTAGCTAAGAAGGGTCGCTAAGATAAGAGTGTTTCCCAGATGACTTCTTAATGCCCTTCTTACGATCGCTCTTTAAGACGCTCTTAACAGGAGCTGTCCACTACCACGGTGCTGAAACTAAATCAATCGATGTCAGGCACATCAATCACCCACCACTTCATCAGCACATAAGTCACACACAGCGCTGCTACCTAACGCACTAATTCCCTGCTGCTCGTGTGTAAGTGTGTTCTAATAATTCTAATGAAAAACTAAGACATAAATATTTGTTAATGACCTATTTTCATGACAAAAACAAGACCACAACTAAACAAGAAGTAGTCTTGGTAAGAGAATCATGAGGAAATGTATTAAACAACAAAACACAGACGCCTTGCTGAGGCCGGTGCCGTCTCCCACCACCTCCAGGAAGCTCCCCACTGCATACAAACGCAGCCCTGCACCTCCGGGCTCAGGGCGAAATTGCACCGGGTTGCCCTCCGGATGTGTGGAGACACTAGTTGATGAGGCGTTGTACCTCANACTAAATAAGAAGTAGTCTTGGTAAGAGAATCATGAGGAAATGTATTAAACAAGAAAACACAGACGCCTTGCTGAGGCTGGTGCCGTCTCCCACCACCTCCAGGAAGCTCCCCACTGCGTAAAAACGCAGCGCAGCCGGGCACTGCACCTGCAGGCTGAGGGCCAAATTGCACCGGGTTGCCCTCCGGATGTGTGGAGACACTAGTTGATGAGGCGTTGTATCTCAGCCGGTACTTCATGTGGACAGCCCGGTCTGACAGCACGTCGAGTGGGCTCAAATGCATTTACATATACGGTTTGGCTTCGCACACGGCGACGCTGTTGGTTAGCAGCGAGAATATGCTGTAAAGCAGCCATGGTATCTCACACATGTGTGATGTGGCAACGCCTTTATNATATGCACAGTAAGGACTCTGTGGTCACCATCTAGACACGAGCTTTCTGTAGCTGTGGTCTGACGATGTGATCGCATCCGTTCTGTGTGCGTTCACACCTGCGCTTACCCAGATACACATCACATGTTAATACCAGGTCGAGATGAAGTCTCTTTATTTTAAACCTCCTCTTTGTGTCTTTTCCTGCTCACAGAAACACAGAAGTGGACACGATGTTGAAAGGATTTTAATTTCGGACTCCAGATAGCATCTCCCTCTCTGTCTCTCTCTGACCCTGTTTTTGTAAACAGCTGCTGACATCTCGTCCTCTGTGTGCTGATGACGATAACACGAGTGTAAATGAGCTCGGTCAGCAGCACTGCTGCACCAGGTGTGTGTGTGTGTGTGGTTTTACCCCATTAGTGTCCAGGAAACAGTCCTGCCAAGTGTAGATGCTCAGCCATCGTCCTCAATGTGTTAACCAAAAAGCTCACATTTTTCTGACAGCTAAAGACACCTTGTTCAATATTCAGTGTGTTTCTGGTGATTTTGCACTTATTTTACTGTTTGTCCGTCCGTGTGTGTGTGTGTGTGTGTGTGTGTGTGTGTGTGTGTGTGTGGGAGCTAAAAGTCTTGACTCAGTAGATTATGGGAGGTCAACTGAAAGCCCCTCATCAGCACTGCCTGCTGCCTGATAGTCCTGAGCTAAACATGTTTCCACCAACAAACAGCACCAATTAAACGGCTCAGATCAGGCGGGAGGCCGATTACAGACGAGCACACGGGTCTTTTAATGAGGTCAGTTCACACAAGGTGCTGCATACGTTCGCTCATCTCAGATGTGCTGCAGCTGCTACCTCTCATATTTCCTGGTCAGCAGATGCTGACAGGTTAATATCAGGGTTCTTCTGGCTCAAAATGAGGCGGAGGTGGTGTCTTTCTGATCATAGGTGCATATGTGCTGTGTCTTCAACTGGCTCAAGCAAACACTTTTTTTTTCCTAGAAATGTGTTTTAGAAGTTGTAATAACTATGTGTGCGAAGTAATGTTGGGGACACGACAGAGTGAAGTTCATGAATATTTTCATTGTAGGCAATCTGTTTCTGGTGTTGAACTTTGTAGACAGTCGCTGTGATCGTCTTGCAGCTGGTTGCACACAGAGAACATCGTTAGAGGATGGCTTGTGATGAAAATTAGGTTGTAGCTCGTTGTCTGCTAGAGGTGTGCGCCATATAATTTCCTTCACAGTAATACCGGTATAATTTTTAATATGATCTGACTATATAATGACGAAAACTCTGTCTGTGTGTGTGTTCCACGTTTTTCTCCTCACTGACTTGGTCAATCCATGTGAAATTTGGCACAGTGGTAGAGGGTCATGGGAGGATGCCAATGAAGCAATATTACATCAATTGGCCAAAGGGGGGCGCTATAGCAACCGATTGAAATGTCAAACTTTGAATGGG
>NC_065521.1:44532720-44548479 GCF_006386435.1 Epinephelus moara | reverse complement strand
ACTGACGTGGTCAATCTATGTGAAACTGCACATAGGCATTGAGGATTGGCATAGGTAGAAGGTGACAAAGCTACCAATGGGTATGGACTATTTTGAAAAATTCATATTGTGATACTTGCGATATTTGGACTTGTTGACATATTGACATCATACTGTTACCCATGGCAACAACAAGCATGACTCCTTGGTGGTTCCAAAAAGAGGAGCAGCTTCAGTAGTGTGGAATAAACTGTGGCGTCCTGAATGTTTTACTTCTCTTACTGCTCAGAGGGAACTCATTCAGCGGCTCCTCTGGCAGCAACACAGCATCTCTCCCTCTCCTCTCTCGTCATGCGCACACAGGAGTCAGAGTCGTCAAGTGATTTTTGTCATAAACCTTTGGTGATGTAAACCTACATGATGCCCACAGCTCAACAAAAAACTACATGCATGTGAATGTGTGATAGTCATGGTATCATAACAGCCTGTCACAGGTTACAGCGTGATGATTAGAGGAGAAATGGCAGAGCTTAAAGGTCCAGGTGGACATTTTTTGTATTTCGGAGCTGTTTAAATGTGTAATTAGTGTTAGATTTGATTTAGTGGTGGTAATCATATGGTTTGTGATTGAAGCTCCTCTCTACCTCCGCTTCCTCCTCTCTCCCTCTGTCGTTCACCTTCCTCGCTGCGGATGAACCTCACCCCCCAGCTGGATGATTAAATGTCTGGATCAATACGTTAGAACCTATCAGGCCATAGATCAGCTTGTTTATCGATCACTCATTGATCTGTTTTAATCCATGACTCCAATTTCTGAGGTGTGCATCAGACCGGCTGTAGATTAGCAGCAGCGTGACTCAACCAAGTAAAATATGACGGCAACTATCAGCCAGGACAGAGGCAGGAGGGCCATTGGCGTCCATCTTGGATTTAGTTTTGTCCAACGAAATATTTGAAAGTGAGAACGAAGACTGAAAATAAGAACTTTGTTTCATCTGCAGAAAACAGTTCAGAAGAGAAGGAAGCACCAGGAACAGGAAGTGATTTGGCAATAAATAATTTGGAAAGTGTGGTGATGCAAATACATTTACATTTCACATTTACCCACAGTCAGGTGAACTTAATGATTATATTTATCTCTTGTTGTATATTTAATGTAAAGCTGTGCTGACTGCTGAACAGTGTTCATTTCATTAATGAAAACTATAACGACCTTTTTTATATGATGAAAACCAGACCACCAGATCTTGATATTAAAAACTAAGAGGAAATCTATGTTTCATTTTCACTGACGAGACAAAGTGAGACCAAAATGTTTGTGTTGGACTATCTGACATTAAAAGTAGAGAAAGGCCGTGCTTGTAAATATCTTCAAATGCCTCATGAGCGACAGGCTGGTAAACTCCAGTAAATAGTCTGCACCAGGATGTTGTGAGCTGTAATTCAGCAGTAAATAATCAGCCGTGTGTGTCTGACTGTGGATGGTGGAGCTGCTGAATGGATTTGTGGAGTTTGTTAGTTGCAGCGGTGGCTGTTAGCAGCTAGCTCCGCTCGCAGACTTCACAGCTTCACCCCGCAGGACTCCACTCAGTCCGGACTGGAGAAGGTTTGTGGGTTGATGGTGTTTGACAGGCAGGTAGGAGGCTCAGTTATCTGTGAGTGTAGCTGTGCTGTAAGTAAACAGTCTGAACTCAGATCAGTTTTCTCTGACAGAGATGAAAGTTTAGTTTGAATCACCAACTCTGTGAGAGGACACCAGTTTAAACCTCCAGACTAACATGTTGCACATGAAGAAACAAGTTATGTTTCTGCTTCTTAACAGTCACATGGATAAGTCAGAGTTTACAATGAACCTGGGGACAAATCCTAGTTGGCTCACATTAGTTATTTGTTGAGAGCATAAATAGAGAGATGTTGAGCTTTTCAAATGATGATCAGTAAGTGTGTGCTCGTAAATCAGCAGTCACACACTGCTGGAGACATGACAGTTTGGAAGTCTGCACAACTTGTTTGTTATTAATTAGATTATTAGTTATATAGCCCCTGTACAGTTGTCATGAGTGTTGAAATCTATGGGGCCTGACTCGCTTCTGGAGTCAGCCTCAAGTGGTCATTAGAGGAACTGCAGCTCCTTTGCATTGGCCTCATTGTTCAGCCCTGGAGGTGGCCACTGAACAACAACAAGAGGATTTCTGTCTTTCTTTCATTACAAGGTTCATTTGAAAGAGTTGTTTTTCTTATTGAGACATGGACCATCTGGAGAAAAACAGACAGTCGAAGAAATGACTGACTGCATGTGATTAAACTTTAACTGACATCACTGGCTGATTTTAAAGAAAAGAACACTTGAACAAACCTGATCAAGAGCGTTTTCCTAAAACTACTTTATGTCCTTGTCTCTTTCTGTCTCGCTGCACTTTCTTTCTTGAACATCCTTATAAAACACGTTCTCGGCTGTCAGAGCCAGTCAAAGCCCATCAGTTTAAATCCGCTCAAATCCTTAAAATGATCTTTTTATAACTGAAATTAACTTTTAATCGCATTACATCATTTTTTAAATCATTTCCAGTCCAGTTTAAATGCAGCAAGTCACAAAACTCCAAATCTCTTAATAACACTTGTCCCCTCGGGCTCACCGTAGTCACCCTGCAACTCACACAATCTAATTAGAGAGCCTGTGTGTGTGTGTGTATGTGTGTGTGTGTGTGTGTGTGAGACAGGAGTTAGATGATATCAGTCTTGTTGATTGATGGTGTAATCATTCTACAGCTGACCTGGATGTTGAGACACACACACACACTCTCTCTCTCTCTCTCTGTCTCTCGCACACACACACAAACAAACACACACACACACACACACACACAGACTGTCCATGACTTGTACACGGTGCCGTGTCCCTCTCCCTCCCTCTGTCAGTCCGTCTGTCTGTTATATTTGGCAACACTGAAATGAGACATGGAGCCGGCTGGTGCTGGTGGTGAAGGTGGACCCCTCCTCCCAGGGTCCAGGAGGAGGGGTGCTAAATGCTACGTTGTCATGGCAACAGCTCGATAGGCTGAGGAGGAGGAGGCGGAGGAAGGAGAGAGACGTTGGTTTCATAACAGCAGACACGCTCGGCTCCTCTGCAGCTTTTTCCGTCGACTCGCTCCACACATCTGCGTGTTCAGCTGAGTCGCTGTGATGCAGAGTGACATCACTGTGACCAAACAGGAAGGACTGACAAACAAATGCTAAACATGCTAACATGCTAATCACTCACACAGTGGAGGGTTTTAATCTTTTGGCTTGAATAGCAGCAGGTTTGTTTATCCATCCAGCGTTAGATATCTCGACGACCACAGCTCACACTTACATGAAATTCATTTTTCATATCCATGGTCCTCAGAAGATGTTTCCTCAAAGACTTTGCTGACCCCCAGACCTTTCCTGTAGTGCCAGCATCAGGCCAAAATGTCTACTTATATACAATAAATATGTAATTTCTCTACTTTCACACTGTGGTGTGATGTATGTCTCACGAACTGCATGTCTGTTTACTTCCTGTCAGCTCTACAGTAATTTTACCTAAACGTCCAGCCTCAGTGATCAAATTCCCTTTTTGTTCTTAACATAGTGACTTCACTTTTAACAGTTAGCTTTGTCCGTATTGTCAATAGCATTTACGTTTGTTTTTGTATATGTTGAATTTATCATTTTAATAATCACTCCAGTGGTGGTCTGACTCACTGCGTAAAGACTGTGGCAATAAAGTGGGATTTATACCTCTGTGACGAATTGACGCCATCTGTGTCGATGCAGAGCCTACGCCGGAGCCTGACGTGCACCTCCCCAGAAATGTCCGCCATTTGATAGGCTAATTTCTACAATGTAAAATGCCATAGGCTTGTGCTAATAACGTTAGCATGTTGTATTGTGAGCTGTAATGGAGCCAAATTTTGTAACGTTACCTTTGTTAAATGTTGCTGTTGGTTCTGGTTTTAGTCCAGGAAAATAGGCGCTAGGCTAATTTAGACAATATAAAATGCCATAGACTTGTGCTAATAATGTTAGCATGTTGTATTTGTGAGGAAAATGTGTCCAGATAAAGACAAGTGTTTGTCTGTGAATGCTGCGAGTTATAGTGAAGCTGATTTGTGTCCTTGTGTTTGAAATTGTCTCTATTAAGCCATGTTTAATGTGTGTTTAATGTGTGTTTAATGTGTGTTTCCAATCAACTAAACTTAACAGCACTTTCCAGCAGAGATGGGGGACTCGAGTCACATGACTTGACTCGAGTCAGACTCGAGTCACAAAAATGATGACTTGAGATTTGCTTGACTAATGTTGATAAAAGACTTGACTTTGACTTTAGACAGATGACTTGAAAGGACTTGGCTTTAATTCAATATCAAAGGCACGCTAAGCACCGTTGGGCGTCACTTCTGTTTACGTTCAACAATGTTATCAAACACAACGGAGCTAGCTCGCCCCTCCCCCTCCCCCCTCGTCCTCCGTGACTCTGTCATGAACGAGCGATAGCTGCTAGTTACCCTGGATTTACACACCTGTTCAGGGGATAGTGCACCCAACATGAAAATTCACCCATTATCAACTCACCCTCATGCCGATGGAGGATCAGGTGAAGTTCCTGACTCCTCATCAGATCAGTAAACTTTCTGTTGCTGCCGTAAACAGAGTCGCTCTCCTGCCTGGTTAGCACAAGCTAACACAGCAGCAGCGCTAACACCCAACACTGAGCTGTTAAACGGTCCCAACAAAATCCCACCGGTACCTAAACGGCTCCACTACGTCGTTGAACCTGTTAATAACCATTAAGTAATATTAGCCATGTGATGCTTACAGTTAGCCCTGTCACTGTGTGCGTTTCCCCCCTGACACTATTTTGCCAGGGCACCATCGCTGCATCCTGAGCTTAGCCCAGCCCAGGATGATTGTGATTGGTTTAAAGGAACAAAAACAAGCCATAGGTTGTTTTTTTTTTGTTTTTGTTTTTTTACATATAGCAGAATGATAGTTTTGTGATTCCAGACCTTTATCAAGTGCTGACACAGCTCTGTTGAGATAGGGCTAACAACGCAATACCACCCCAGTTTCTTTAAATAGCATGGTTAGCTAGTCAGCTAGCCTAGCTGGCTACTATAATGAAGAAAAGCGCCTTCAAGTTTATGAGGAGGGCATCAGCTCTGTGGAGCTTTACTGCTTGCCTTTACAACATGATGTACATCAGTCACTTGATTTTTGGCAGGACTGAAGCTGGAGTCAGCATAATATCAAAACTTTAAAAAATACTGAGGCCTAAGTTTTAACCTTTTGTCTGGTGTGACGTGAGGAAAATATTATTGATTAACACAACAGTATTCACCTGAGTGTAAAACATTTGGATCTGTGCTCATCTGTAAGCGTTTAGCTGCATTAAAGCACATTAACTAGCGTGTGAAGTCCTGTTGTAAAGGCTGATATTTGGCAGCAGATCTCACAGCACACAGATGGCACAGAGAATATTCTGGCAGCCAGCTGATGTAAAGATGTGAGTTTTATTTCACAGAGCGTCTGTGCGACTCTATACTGAGCAGCAGACTGACAGGAAAAGATGCAGACTGAAATACTGAACCAAACGCAGGAGCCGTTCTAACCAGGACTCAAAGTGAAAGCATGAGTTTCACTCTTAGTCGTAGTCAGAGAGAGCTGAAGACGGGGCAATGCAACGTGTTTGGGAAGTACTGAGACTTGGATTGGCTTTAAGAATAACTATATAGAAATACCCAATGTTCTTACTGATAGTCTTGTTGCTTATGTAGGTCATATAGAGGCATCAGTATTAAACTGAGACTGTTTCATAACCACCTAAAAACTCCTTGTAGCTGCTTTAAAGGACATAATGAGGACGTAGTGATTAGGTTAACAGCTGGTTAACAGACAGCCTCCTCCCCAAGAGACAGACCCAAACGAAGGAAGGACGATCCAACCTTTGTATTTCAGATGGGAGTTGTGTTCAGAGCTGGATGTGGTCGTCTGTGACTCACAATACAAACCCTCACATGTGACTGTACGTTTGAATCAACATGTCTCTGACTGAGTGAGATTTATTTCCTTTTATTCCCGTCCATCCTCTGGTCTGGATCCAAGAGATCATGAAACAAATAAAACATTCAAGGAATTTTATCACAGTCTTCTGGAAATGGGGCCATGCTACGAATGTGTGTGAGTGTGTGTGTGAGTGTGTATTGAGGCCAGCAGTGCAGTATCTCCTGTGTCGTTGGTAGAAAATGTCTGCTGCTGTGCGTCTCGGTCTGATGACATCGCCGGTAATCCATCCACACTACAGCAAAACCCGAGAGGACAGTCGCAGTGCATTCTGGGAAAGAAGCTGCCAGCTGTCTCACACAGGGCTGTGAAAAAAAATGTCTTCAGCTGTAAAATATCATCACGAATATCCAACACAGTGCCGGAGTGATGAGTGATTCAGTGTCTTTGTCCTCTACCAAAATTCCCTCAACCTGCCCTAGTTAGTGATTTCATACATTACCCAGAATGCCTGTCAAAATCCCCCCGGGAGTGAGATGTTCAGGTTTGGATCA
Source organism: Epinephelus moara (assembly GCF_006386435.1). Lineage (NCBI taxonomy): Eukaryota > Metazoa > Chordata > Actinopteri > Perciformes > Serranidae > Epinephelus > Epinephelus moara. Next base: position 44,541,919 of record NC_065521.1, on the reverse strand, counting down.
CGTGTGGGAGTGAGACAGAGACTAGAGTGATTTGGGTGAGTCACATCTGTCCATCAGCTGCAGCTACGTTTGGAGAATCAGCATAATTAGGTCTGTCACAATAACTACTTTTTTTGATGATTTATTGTCCCAGAAATATCTGTGATAAACGATATCACCATTTTGAAACAATACTCTGCCACTGATATAATCTTACAGTAGCCTAGTAATGTAAGTGCAGCCTTTCAAAGAGCAATGAACTTTTGATTCCTAAGAACACACAGACATTAGAATATGAAAAAAAAAAAAAAAGTTTTTAAAAAAGTAATTTACACCTGACCATATACTGCTATACAAGGAAGTACATTAAAATTATGGTCCTTTTGTAAAAGTAGCCCAGAAGTATTCAGTTTGAGACTTAAGACAAAATTTTGCCAACAAAAACCAAACCAAACAGTTTAATTCCCTTTTCATTCGGAATGAAAGTTCATTCCTATTAACAGTGATCTTGTAAACTCCTAATTCGGAATGAAAATGGCCAATGCGATTGAAAATTCAATCCGATGTAAGGGGCTGGAATATTCCGTTTCTAATTCCCAATAAAAGAATTTCTCGCACTTGTAAACACTCATTCCTCTTTAAGTTCATTCCTGTCTTTCTGCGCATGCTCGTTTCCTTGCCCTTCTGGCGCCATGACTTATAGAGCGCGCATAGCAACGGGCTGAGATAGAGCAGTCGGACTTGTTGCACTCACCGGTTTCCATTCTCCACAGCACGGTCTTCTACCTCCCTTCTTCGACCTTCTACCTCCCTTCTCCTCCTCAACACACGAAGCATTAGCAGAACAAGGTTGTTGTCGTACTGCTGCTTCAAGAATATAAGCAAAACAAGCCCAAAAAAGGCACTAAGAACGGCGTCGACAAGCATCTTGTCATCCGGAGCGAGGACTACAGTGTTTTCTTCCGGTAAATGTAAACACGTAACATCTGCCCCGCCCCCTATCCAATCAGAAACCTTCCCTGCCCCAAACCTTGCACGGACCTGAATAAAGGCGATTAAACTGATCTCCCGTGTAAACCCTCATTCAGAATGAATATTTCCCATGTAAACTACCTGGAAAGACTTTAATTCTAAATGATTTCATTCTGATTTATTTCATTCTGAATGAGAAGCCTTCATGTAACCACACCCAGTGTAAAGTCTTGGAGGAGAGCGGGAACTCGTGGGGGGGGGGGGGGAAGTTGGGGAAACACTACTGCCCGTAGTCAGCAGGCTGCATACCACAGATGTAAACCCAGAACCTAGAAACTTATTTTTGGCGTATGTGCCAGGTGAGCACTGGAATGAATAGGCGCCATCTTGGCATCTGGTCGGTAGGTACTATTATAAATCTATGGGGCTAGCATTAGCTAGCGCTGCCACTCGATTAGTAAGACTGTCCCAATCCAACAGCATTGCTATAGAAACATTGTGTCCACCCTCAGGTCTCATCCCAGGTCGCCCCGTTGTGCTCAGTTTACACAGACTCCCTTTAGCGCTGCTATTAGCAGTCTCAGCACCGCTAGTAGTGCTAATTTTCTTGGGCTAACACGGAGATGCTGATGCATGCTTTTATCTCCAGTTGTATTGATTACTGTAATGCCCTGCTTTCTGCTCTTCCCAAAAAAAGTATCTCAGGCCTACAACTTTTACAAAACTCTGCTGCACGCGTGCTGACAAAGACCAGAAGGCGGGCTCACATTACACCGGTTTTAAAATCACTGCATTGGTTCCCCTTGTCTTTCAGGATTGATTTTAAGGTTCTTTTAATGGTTTTTAAATGTCTTAACGATCTTGGGCCTTCTTATCTTACAGAATTGCTTACCCCCTACGAACCCTCGCGGACCCTTAGGTCCTCCGGCACTGGCCTCTTAATTATTCCAAAAGTTAGAACGCGTACTCACGGCGAGGCATCTTTTCAGTATTATGGCCCCTGTTTGTGGAATGGCCTGCCGAGGGACCTGAGGGCTGCAGAGAATGGTGATATTTTTAAGAGCAGGCTCAAGACCTACCTATTTAATCAGGCTTTTAACTAATATTTTCTTACTCTGCTGATGTTTTATTGTCATCAAGACTTTTACTTCAGTTTCAATGCTATTCTTAGTCCTTTACTTTTGTTTAAATGTCATTTTTTAACCATGTAAAGCGCTTTGTGTTACATCCCTGTATGAAAGGTGCTTTATAAATATTGATTGATTGATTGATTGATTGATTGAATTTAGTTAACAGTGCTAAAGGGTTTTAGCAGCTCAAAATGAAGCCATGTACTCACCAAGGTTACCAATGGGGAGACCGGGGGTCGCCTCCTTGTTTCCACTGCTACACCATCCTGTCATCAGGATGGTGTTACCAGTGGTGATTACTGGATGAGCGTTTCCACTAGTTAGCTCCTACCTGACCCGGCCTTTGCGCAGTGCAAAGCGGTCAAGGCTAACATTAGTTAAACAGTGGAGACTGGAGGCTGGGCAGTGGGCACTATGTTTCAGCATGTTAACATGACTAGACGACTGTCTATCAGCAAAGGCAACAAAAACTAAATGAAAAGGCAAAACGTCTACATCACAAAACTTTAAAATCTCACCACCTCTCAATGGATGCGGTGCACAGAGTCACTGGAGCGCCGAACTAAAAGAAGAATCCTCTTGTATTTCAAGTCATTTCACACTTTTTTTGTGAAAAATTAATCAGTTAGTTTCGGTCAATGAGTGTTGAGCTATCAATAGAAAAATCAACTGTCATCCCTGGTGACATTCTTTTGTCCACAAAAACACATGTAAACACAATGAGCATTATTAAGGTCAGCATAATGATTGACACCATGTCCACCACTTCAGCATGAAGATAACTTGTGTGCTGCTGCAGTTTATGAAGGATGTTATTTTTTCCCAGTGTGTGGATGTGTAAAGAGTTTGGTGACGAGTTTGAGTGTTGTGCCCAGTGGCCACAGCTGACGAGTGTGAAGTTGCTTCTCAAAGTTGGTGTTTAGACAGTGAGTCACGGTATTTGTCAGCTTCATATTAATTTTTGGATCGTCTGTAACGGACACAAAATTGTCACATTCTGTCAACAACAGTCGGTGAGATGTTTTCTTCATCGTTCAGGGTCGGCTGCTTTACTTGAGTCCAAACCAGCACTTTGTATTTCCTCCATTAGTTAGTGATTTATGAGAGCTCTGTACCACCTGTTATTGTGCTGAGAAAATGGCCACCAAGTGAAACATCCTTCCCTTTTTCCCTGCACTGTACCTGTGCTGCTGCACGAGGAGAGAAACTGTCTGATGATTTGTGGGCTCATTAATGATGAATTAAGCCTGTAAGGTGCTTTAAAGATCAGACACATTCCTGTCTGGATAAGAATCAGGATGAGACTCTGTTTAATTTGTCAAAGACAGCAGGTGCGCGCACACCTGGTTAATTGGCGCTGACACATTACACGACACTTAACACCGAACAGGCCGAGACTGAGGACGGGAACTCAGTCAAATACAGGAATATACTGAATAAGATCTACTGTGTCATCAGAGTGGAGTGAAACGAGGAGTGAAGAATACTTTAGGGCCAAAGAAAATCTTGGTTGACTGAAGTCCTACCTACTCTTCAAGCAATCGATTAGTCGATGGGTTAAAAAAATCAGCACTTATCTCTGGGGTAACTAACTTTCAGAAGACCCAACAGCGTTGCTGTAGAAACATTGTGTCCACCCTCAGGTCGCTCAGTTTACACAAACCCCCTTTAGCATTGCTGTTAGCAGTGTCAGCATCGCTAGTAGTGCTAACATAGTCAACAATGCTAAAGGGGTTTATATTAGCGGCTGAAAATGAAGCCACCTACTCCCCGAGGCGACCTAAGGGGAGACCGGGGGAAGCCACCTCGTTTTAACAGCAACACCATCTCACCACCGGGATGGAGTTACCAGCGGTAAATGCTAAATGAGCTAGCTAGCTCCCACCGGACCAGGCTTGTGCGCGATGCGAAGCAGCCAAGGCTAACATTAGCTAAACAGCAGAGACTGGAGGTTGGACAGTGGGCACTATGTTTCTGTACGTGACCAGACGGCTGTTTGTCAGCAACATTCAAATTTCACCACCTCTAAATGGATGGCGCTTTGAAACGCAGCGCTAAAGCTCACTGAGTCAGTGCAGCGCCAGACTAAAAGGAAAGGCCCCCTGTATTTAGTATTTCATGTCATTTTGCACTTTTTTTCTGAAAAATGAATTGATTAGTTACCGTTTAATGAGTGTGGAGCTAATTAACTGTCTTCCCTGGTGACAGTCGTAGTAACACCAGCAATTTCCTGACCAATGAGAATTAGGTTGGACAAGAGTATGTTGACCAACCAGAATGTTCCAGTCCTAGTATACGTCACACCTGTATGTGAGAACATAAGCAGCACAACTAACATCCACATTTACCTGATCGTCTCTCGTCAACTTAAGAAGTCGCATTCTCCAAAAACATATTCATATCATATTGATCAACTTAAGATGATCAGATTTATTCTTATGAACCAGCACCAACTCTACGTAAGTTCAAACGTAGCCTAGCTTGAGCAGAATTTCTGAGTTAGGTTGGAGTTTACTTACTCGTTTACTTGTTACTCGTTTATGTTCTTCTTGTGATTGGACCAGAGCGAACACACACACACACACACATACACACACACACAAACAGTGGCACTGCGTAGTGTCTGCAACACGTGTCACATAGTGCACATGGACATGCACTAATCAGTGGGCATAGTTTAGGCACAGCATAGTTTCGCAATGTTTTTGTGTTGCAAACAGGGCATAAAATGAACTTATTACCTCCTCTGCCATTGGCTAGTAACCTCCAAAAATTTACCGGCCAAACATATTTTTCACCAGCCAAATAAAAAAATCGTGCCTTGTTTGACTAAAAATAATTACCTTACCTTACCTTCCAACTTTAGGAAAATCCAACCCTGTCCTCCGTGTTTCTTTGGCGTGCTTGCGGCAGAGGCTGCAGCTCATCGTGTTGGTGTGTAGGTCGTAGGTCAGCCATGACCGCGGCTGGCCAGCCTCGTCTAGTTTCCATTTTTCAATAAAATGCCGTGCGACATTTGTACTCCGTTTGACTCCAAGTCCAACATGTTCATCTTCGTTTTTCCTCTTTTCTGGCGGTGGCTTCACGGCAGAGATGTGTCAGAAGTTACCATAGAATGCCCAGGGTTCCGGTAGCTGACGTCATGGGTTCCCAGCACACATACAATAAGCCGTGAGGGTCAAAATAGTCTGACACAGGTGGCATAAATGGTTGAAGCACATAAAAAACCCACATGCAATTCAGAATTTTCCATCGGCCACTGGCGAGTGTGTGTTTTTGTTTTACACGCCAAACTAATTTTTTACCCGCCATTGGCGCTTGGCGGGTGTTAGTTTTACGGTTGCAATGTATCGTTATATGAATGATTAATATTGCAAGTAAAAAATAGTCCACTGCAATAAAAATGATGGAGCCTCTGGTGATTTCCACCCTACCAGTAAGTAGGTATGAAATAAAGTCGAGCAACAATCCCTCCATAAGATCATACTGTCCATGATACAGAGACAGATCAGTCTGGATCAGACTGTGGTCAGTACTTTAAGAAGCCCAGATTAAGATCTGATTCCTCCTCACCGCCTTCGCCTTCACATGCTGTGAGGGGTGATTTGGAAAAGCTGTTTCATGTGATTTGGGTGAACTGACCCTTTAACAGTCGAAGCCCTGGAGAAGGGCACGGTTGGCAGGTTTGGTGGGTGAATGTGAGCTACAGTATCTGCTCGCTGTTCAGAGAGTGTGACAGCAGCAGCAGCTCGCTGCTACGTTTGTGTGCGTGCGTGTGTGTGTGCGTGGGCTGCAGCAGTGCTGAGTGCCGCAGGCTTGTTGAATGGAGCTGCACTGTAGTTAAATATCAGCAGCCTGCCCTGCACCTGTCTGTGTGTGTGCGTGTGCGTGTGCGTGTGCGTGTGCGTGTGCGTGTGTGTGTGCGTGTGTGTGTGTGTGTGTGTGTTAGTATTGGGTCGTCTGTTTGCCACCATGTTGCTGTGCGTGCATGCACTCGCTGCAGTGTGTGTGTGTGTGTGTGTGTGTGTTGCAGGGGAAACTAGGCTAGCTGATATGAATAGAGAAGTGATGAATTACCTCTCAGAGTCGAGCCGCAGGACAACACCCTGGGGTCCAACTCTATGTGAGTGTGTGTGTGTGTGTGTGTGTGTTAGTAAGCTCAGGGTGTTAGTTTGCTTTGGAAAGATCTCATAATGTCAGTGTGGAGGCAGCAGCTCACTCTGTCTGTCAGTAGATTATATTCCTTGCTGGTGACGTAGTGACTGAGGTTTCCACTCAGGGCTGTACTTGTTGGGACGGGCACTGAAACCTGGTGTTAATCAGGGGCTAAATTATTAAAGACTATAATACTGATAAGCTCTTTTTATAGGTACTTTTAAAAGTTTTGGTGTAGCTTATCATCACCCTGCAGCCTCTCCCTCCTGCCCTCTGTGTCAGGCTGACCTCCAGACACCAGAGCTGATGTTGACAGCAATTTTAGATTTAGTCTGAGTGTTGAGACGAAAATGTTTATTAGTTTTAATCACATTTTAGTCATTTTTATCTTTCATAGTTTTTGTCGGTGAAAATTCAAAACATAGTCATATTGTAGTCATTATGTTCTCTATATATTTCTTATCTTTAATTTAAGTGAGGCTAATTCATGTATTCATTAGAATCAAGGTGACAGGTTGTATAAAATAATGTGTGTCATGTCTCCAGCAGTGTGTGACAGGTTTAAGGGCTGATTTACGAGCACACACTTACTGATCACCATCTGAAAAGCTCAACATCTCTCTATTTATGCTCTCAACAAATAACTAATGTGAGACAACTAGGATTTGTCCCCAGGTTCAGTGTAAACTCTGACTTATCCATGTGACTGTTAAGAAGCAGAAACATAACTTCTTTCTTCATGTGCAACATGTTAGTCTGGAGGTTTAAACTGGTGTCCTCTCACAGAGTTGGTGATTCAAACTAAACTTTCATCTCTGTCAGAGAAAACTGATCTGAGTTCAGACTGTTTACTTACAGCACAGCTACACTCACAGATAACTGAGCCTCCTACCTGCCTGTCAAACACCATCAACCCACAAACCTTCTCCAGTCCGGACTGAGTGGAGTCCTGCGGGGTGAAGCTGTGAAGTCTGCGAGCGGAGCTAGCTGCTAACAGCCACCGCTGCAACTAACAAACTCCACAAATCCATTCAGCAGCTCCACCATCCACAGTCAGACACACACGGCTGATTATTTACTGCTGAATTACAGCTCACAACATCCTGGTGCAGACTATTTACTGGAGTTTACCAGCCTGTCGCTCATGAGGCATTTGAAGATAGTTCCTAGAATGGCCATTCTGGGCTTTTACTGTCTGATCACTAACATTTTCGTCACGTCTCCTCAACATAAATCCAACATAGATTTTGTCTTAGTTTTTCATATCAAGATCTATTTTTAGCTCGTCATCATCTTGTTTTCGGCATGGAAAAAAGGTTGTTGACAAAAATTTTATGTCATAGTTTTCGTCAACAAAGACACACAAACAAAAGACACAGAGACGGGATATCTTCTTCTTCCTCTAAGTTTCGGCAGGCTGTACACTAACAAAGCGTAGTGCTGCCCTCCACAGGCAAGAGATTACTATTCACCCTATATTTTTATGTTGAGTAGGGAAGTAAATGGTTAACTGTTAATCAGTTACACATGCCAGTGTGACTGATAAAAATTTAGATTTGATTCCCCTTCACCATCCAAATTTTTGACCTTTCCCATGTTGTTCTACAGTTAATTTTGCTGCTCTTCAGTTTACTGCACTGTGCACGCACCACCTGGGTCTGGCGGGAGCTAGCTAGCATTAGCAGCTCCACCGCTAGTAACGCTGTCCTGACCCAACAACATTGCTGCAGAAATATTGTGCACACCCTTCTGATCTCTCCCCAGCTCCCCTCCGTGAGTAAGCAGCTCAAGTTTGAGCCGTTAAACCTCCTTTAGCATTGTGTGACCACCGTTAGCAGTGTTAGCACAGCTAGTGGTGCTAACACTTGAACTTTTATCACTTCAAGCAAAAATCCAAACCACATTTTCTCAGAATAATCGACATGAAATAAACTGTGTTATTGCGGAGAGGTCACAGTGTCTGAGGCAACCAGACACTTTTCTATCAGGATGTCATTAATCACGTGTCTGTGAGACGAGTAAATAACAGACAACAATGTCAACACATTATTAGATGAAACACTAACTCATCACTGTGTGTGTGTGTGTGTGTGTGTGTGTGTGTGTGTGTGGACATTTTCCAGATTTAACCTATTGGAAACACTGAATCAACAGAGAGCAGCAGCAGCAGTGGAGGATCTATTTAAAACACACACACACACACACTCACACACATACATACGTACTCACACACATACACGTAGTCCTTGTTACCGTGACAACATGTTTCTTCATTTGCAACGGTTGCCCTTAACAACACTGTTGGCATGGCCTCCTTTCTGGAGCTGCTAAAACTGAGATGCAGCATCTCTCACTCTGTTGATTTCTGTCTCTCTGTTGATCTGATTTAGATTCTGCAGGTTGAGGAGAGACGTTCACGACACACAGACGATAACTGCTGAACACGTGCTGCGACCTGCAGAGACTCATTACATTAGCAGGTCACACTAACAGGAACCCAGATGGAGCAGATATTGAACTTGAGACATTCACACATAAAATGGGAACATGTCCTAAAATGTTTTTGAGACTCTTTTAGTGAATGAAGAGAAAAAAATCTAAATGCCAGAATCCCTGATGGTGCTGCCCTGCAGGGTTTCTTAAAACCTCTTGTACTCAACCCCCATTTTGTAGCAAAAATGCCTAAAATGACATACCCAAATTAAAATGACGGTAGCTTCTGAACCGCTCTGACTACATGCATGCATGAGGTCTTGCCAGAAAGAAAACTCGCTGAAGTTTATGTAAAAGTGTCAGAAACACTCTAGGTGATACAGAGACAGAGTAATGGGCCTCTGAAGTCAGTAAAAAATTGAAGATTTTGCCTAAAATAAAATAAAAAATGTGTTTCAGGATGAATAACTGTCTGTGGCTTCATCTGAGCAGGTAAATGACACTGTGGGGCTGTAGGCACACTATCAATG
>NC_065521.1:44501638-44532587 GCF_006386435.1 Epinephelus moara | reverse complement strand
ACAGCTCCACATAAGATCGAGTGTAATCCTGCAACTTTTCCCGTTGAAAAACGGCATGACATGACTTGTCACCACTCATCGTGATTTTGGACTTTGTGTGTTTAGGCTGCTCTGGTGCGAAATACATAAGAAATAAAAGGAAAACATTTTGAGTTTGGCTCCACACTAGAGATGAAAGATCGATGATCACAATAACAATACTCACAATAACGTGATCAGTGCCATTGGGAATATAATGTCCAGCAGCACTGAACGGGACTGCTGGGTTATTAACAAAAAAAGAGACTCTGCACAAACAGGCACACCACAACCTCAAAAACGCAAAAGATCTTCAAAAATCGTCGACGTATTTCATATTGAAGATATACCATTTCAAATAGTTGAAAAGCCTGTTGTTATTTTTTGATTAGTGTCGGATTGTTCATGGAGTCTGTTTCTGACAGTGTGGTCAGAAACATGCACACCAGCAGCCTGCTGGAGGTAATTTTGTAGGGCTCTGGCAGTGCTCCTCATGTTCCTCTCATGGGACCAGTTCACAATGGGAGACCCCTTCAGGGGCCCCGACAACACAGCTCCCAGGTCACAGAGACACACAAACCCCTCCCCCCCAGTGAGGTGTTTGTTGGACAGGATATGTGGATTAATTGATGTCAATTAATGTCAATGATGTGTTCCTTCTTCCTTCCTGTGAGCTTGTCAGGAAGACTTTCACACCTCCCAGGCTGTGAGCTGACCGCCAGTGTAAACACACACACACACACACACACACACACACACACACACAGTGTTCACATTTGTACAGATACCAGTAACACTGCTGGTACCATGAGTTTGGTGCCGTTACCCAGCAGCACCTTCTCCTCTGTACTTTACTCTTTCTGTATACTAATAACAAGAATATAATTTTTGAACAAGCTGCAGTCAACAACAGCCTCTGTCTCTGTGTGTATCTGCTTGCTTGTGTGTGTGTTTGTGTGTGTGGTTGTCCGCTCGTCCCTCTCGCTGTCTGCTGAGACATAACCGACAAATATGTGGAGTAAGTAGGCGACATAATTTAAAAGACACAATCACACACAGCAGTGATACGAGGGTATCTCTGACAGAAAACAGACCTGACAGACTGAGACGATCAGCGCTGCAGTGATAGTTTCCGCTCACTGGGAGGCCGACAGAGTTCCAGCTTCCAGGCTTTTGGGCACTTCGTGTCACTTTGGCCTCCTCGCTGTCTCCAAGGCAAAGAGACCTGAGGCTAGGAAGCCGGCCGCAGAGTCCCGCAGGCTGCTTCACGGCTTTGGGGCTCTTTGCTGTGCTTCCACCTCCTGTCTGAACCCGGCGTTTTCACCCAGGTGCGCTCGTAAGGTACCAAAATTTGGCACTGATTGATTTAACGTAGCGGGCAGCACAGCGGTGCACTGGTTAGCGCCGCAGAGCAAGATAGTTGTGGGTTTGAATTCACCGGCCTGCTCGGGCCCTTCTGTGTGAAGTTTGCATGTTCTCCCCGTGTCAGCGTGGGTTTTCTCCGGGTGCTCCAGCTTCCTCCCACAGTCCAAAGACATGTCGGTTGTTCAACTGGCGATTCTGGTCATTTCGCCCTTTCTCCGCAGAGATCACATTATGGAGCTGCTATGAAGTCGCTTCCTCATGCAGCCTTTGCATTTTTACACAAAACCAAACAGCGGCGGCATCATGTCGCTCCTTGTGTGGTTTTAGACGGCATTGTGGAATCCAAAGAGGCGTGGCGGGAGTGACACATAACACAACAGCGTCAGACTGTAGTGTGACATATAACACGTGTCAGCAGCACTTTATAAACAATAACATGACAAGAACGGTCATCTCTGTTATATGGCGGCTGATCTTGTCCTCTGCTAGGAGACTAAGGAGCACTCGGACCTCATTGTCTTACCAATTTGCAGACATTTCCGTTCGTTGTTTTTCTTCTTAGAGTTAGCTGCTAACTGCTAACAGCTACTTTTTAAATCTCTCGCCGTGTTTTGCACACATAACACATCATCTAAACGTCACACCTGTGCCGCCCATGATCCTGTCCTGCAGGCTGTCCTATTTATACAGACGTTGTTTCAGCGCTGTTACTGTCTCTGTTCCCAGCTCAGAGGCGAGATCACAACAATCCTACCTTTTATACAGACCAACAAGGCGGCATAACAGTACAATATTGTAAAAGGGATGTTTATGTGTCAGCCCTGTGACCGTCCGACAACCTGTCCAGGTTGAATCCCACCTCTTGCCCAATAACAAATGGGATAGGCTCCAACCCCCCATGACCAGGATACGGTTACGGATAATGAACGAATGATTTAATATGGATAGGTACTGGGTAGTAGTAATTCAGGCAGTACTTCTGCAAGTACTGAATTCAGGACCCAACCCTTACGCTCAGTGCAATACTGTCATATTATTCAGGTATTGTATGTAAGATGTTTGCAGTCAGCATGCTAAGAAGATAACTGAACTAACTATTACTGTTAGTAAAGGTGTAACAGTAGTTGATCCAGCTCCAGTTTTCTTCCATCCAGCAGTTTTGTTTCGCAGCCCCGATGGTTGTAGACTGTTAGTCTTGTTTCAGGACAACTTGTCAGTTTAACCCTTCACAACCTTTGTCATTGGCAGCAATCCCAAAAGCATTTAACTAATCTAGGGATGTATCGTCGCCGATCGCGTTATTTTTACAAAATCGGAATCAGTAATAAAAGATCGGAGGAATCAAAACAACGACAATGGCCAGGTTTTTCATCTATGTTGTTCACTGTTGCCTCCGCTTTCCAATGTATAAAGTGTGGCGATCCTGTATATTTTCTAAATATATTTTTTTTGTAAGACAGTCAGCTGATGGCTTGCTCACCTCCAGACACTGAGGTACCTCCAGACACACCCACCGGTGCTATCGGCCAGTGGGATGGCTCGATCAGCTGAGCCCAGGTAGACCGGCCCCTACATTATGCCGCTCCTGGCAGTATGGCGAGAGTCGCCGGCGAGTGAGAAATGAGCCAGAAGTCCTCTGCGTATTCAGCCTACCACGGCATTTTACACCGCTCAAAGTCCGCGAAATAGGTGCGCTTCCCCATGATAGATAGATAGATAACGGAGCAGAACATTTCTTTTCTTTGGTGGAAAAAATATATGCTTTCTTGAAACTGATTATTGTTGTATTTGTATTTTTGAAAATTGAGTATAATTCTTTTGTTCTACAGAAACCAGGTAAAAACAATTTAATTTTGGTGTTGAGGGACCTGTTTTATGGGTTTTATGGTTTCTTTGTGGAGTTTGACTGAGTAAAAGAAAAATATTTGTTTCATGTGTCAAACCGCTAAAAAAGATATAGGCCTATTTTGTTTATTGAAGACAAGAAGAAGATATTGACGTGGTTTACATTTTGTGCACCGATAAGCTTTTTGGATACTATTTTAATAAAAAACAAACCTTATGGTATATATTTTTTTCTTTCTTAATGCTTTGCAAAGTATCGGATTGGACTCGGTATCGGACTCGGTTTAAAAATAAAGGACTCGGTATCGGATCGGATGCAAAAAAATCATATCGGGACATCCCTAATCTAATCCTTGTGTGGATCTATCTGCATCAGATTTATGTAAAAACATACTTTTAAAATTTGCAGTGCACTGATGTCTCACTACAACTTGTAATCCATTCTTAGACTTTGTACCGCAGCAGGGAGCCAGTGTGTTGTTTATCAAAATTCATAAAGTAATAAATTAATGTTTAACATCATTATGTTTCCATTATGACGGCAGCAACTTCAGTTATGCTGTCCAGAGCATTTAGAATCTCCTGCAGCACTAAAGTAACCTCCAGAGATTTATACTGTCAGGTGAGCTCACTCAGAGCAGCATATATGTATATATAGATATATATTTCCCACCCTTTTGTCCGTCTTCCTTTTATTTTCCTCACTCTCCTCGTACAGGGTTCAGAGGTCACAGCTCAGTTAGATTACGCGACGAAACAGAACGATTTGATATTTGAGGTGATCTTGCAGTTAAATTCGTCTCACACAGCCAGATGTGAAGCTGTCCTGAAAACACAATGAGTGTATGTGTGTTTTTGATTTAGACCCTTCAAACGTTGACGAGTGAGGACGGTTTAACAGACAGATGCTGTGACGTGTGTGTGTGTGTGTGTGTGTGTGTGTGTGTGAGATGCGATATGACAGCCTGGCTGGCATGTGGCAGTGACTCAGCGACAGGCGGACGTTAGATGAACTAATGAGATTGAAATGAGATTGTAATCAGATTAGAGCGGGCCGTAATCTGACAGAGCCGGGCTGACAGGGCCGAGCCGAGGACAGGCAGGAGGCATGATGGGAGATGAGGGGACGAGTCCTCTGTTTCGTTATGTATCTGGGATTTTTTTTTTTGAAGATATAGTTACTACTAGTTACTTACTTATTATAGAAAAGGAAATCTGGGTAGATTTTAAAATGACTAAAGCAGTGTTAAAGGGATTGGATGTTTTGAAGTGGAGTTATTAGAAGTTGTTATCTATAGTCGGTGTGTTACATACAGTTGATGGTGAACAGCCGCCCCCAGTCCAACACGGAAGCTAAGCAAAGTGCTGCTGTGGAGGGGTCAGGAACCAAATGTGATGTAGACACCTAAAATTAGGGCCGCCCCTTGATAATCAGAGACCCCTCAGTCAGCTGAGACTGCTGCTTTTTTTTTTTTTTTGTTAGTCAGTGTGCTGTGCAGTGTACATCTTTGGTCCCCAGATTTTGCCACAGAGTGATCACTCTTGACTTTCACGCTACTCTTTGGTACAGACAGCTGTGGACACAATGCAGCTGCACAGAGGAGGAGAAACTCTGCACCGAAAGGCTCTGAGATAACTTCGTCTTCTCTCTTCTGCTTGGAAGTGGTGAATTTACAGCTCACAGATACTTCATACGACACTGTCTCTGGCTTTTGTTTGATTTCTAGTGTCGACACAAAATTTTGCCGCGCATTTCTGATCGTTGTTAGCGCAATTAGCTTGTTTACGCGATGAATACTGCTGAAATCCCTCTGAGCCCTGTTCAAACTTTAAAACTCTATATGGGGAAACAAAACAAATGGTCAAATATTAGATTAAAAATCATTATCAGTTTAAGTGTACACTATGTTGTGAAAGCTTTCACTGTTTTACCTTGCTTGGTTTCCCATCTATGCTCTCGTCAAAGCCACCAGGCTCCACTGACAAAAAACAGTAATTTTAGCTCACTGAACACAGGAGCTGCTGGTCTGCTGCTGCCTCCATCAGTTAGTTTGTGCTCTCCTGTGACTTTAATGTTTTAAAGAAATGGTTAGGATTCACCAAAGTCACACAGTTACACTAACTAACCGACTGAGGCAGCTATAGACCAGCAGCTCTGGTGTTCTGTGAGGTAAAATGACAGATGGATACACTGGCTTTAGTTCCCCATCAGAAATAACAGCAGTCAAAATATTCTAAATATAGTGACACTTAAATTTACGTTAATGTTTTTAAGAGGCTAAAGTATGTTTTGCTGCCGACCCATCCTCAGCATTACATTGCTTAGCTTCAGTAGCAGTATTCCAGCCTGCTTCTCCAAAATGCAGGTGTGCTTACAGACATCTACTCTAGGTGATACAGTGACTTTGGATCAGTACCCCATACACTTCAAAAGATCCAAACTATCCCTTTAATGTAGCAGCGTACTGTACAGCACTCATGTTTCAGTCTCATTGTGATCACAGTGACACAATAAAACACTTATTGTAGCTTTTTCAGCTCTGCTGGCTCCGTCACTATTTATTATTTGGTCCAAACATTAGTTCAGATCAGCAGAGCATTATTAAAACATTTTGGGGCAGACAGCGTTAGCTAGCTAACATGCTAGCTAGTTGATAAGTTGTACTTTGTCTACAACTAGTAATGGCAGCAATATTACAACTATTAATCAAGCACAATAAGACAAATCCATGCTTGACAAACATGAGCTTTTACATTTCCTCACAATGACGATTTATCTTTCGCCACATAAATAATTCATCTTATATAAGCCAAACACACACACACCTCTAGTGAGCGTCCAGCAGTGATTATTGTCTAAATATTAAGATTATAATTAACTGCAGACACATAGGCTAGATCATAAACTCATGGATGTAAAAACAACTCATTGCAATCAGTTGAGAAATTTAACGTTATGGTGCTTTTTACGTTTTATTTGGCGCTCACACTGACACCACTACTGTCCCTCTCTGCCACCAGTTTGGCGCCGCCCACAATAAACATCATCGCTGTTTTACAAACATAAAAAGAGTCAATAAAGAGGTCACTGTGGGGCGTCGGTAGTGTCGTGGATAGTGCCGGTGCCCCATGTACAGAGGCGATGACTCGCTGCAGCGGTCGCAGGCTCGACTCCAGCTTGAACCCCTTTGCTGTGTGTCATCCCCCCTCTCTCTCTCTCTCTCCCTGCTTCACACTGTCCTGAACATTAAAGGCAAAAAGGTCAAAAAATAATGAATATAATATAATAATGAATTCTGTTATTTCAAAAAAACATAATCCAGGCAGTGTTAGTGTGAACTGATGATGGAGAGAGGAGTGTGTGAGTAATGACAGGATCAAGGACAGTGTGTGTGTGTGTGTGTGTGTGTGTGTGTGTGTGTGTGTGTGTGTGTGTACATGTGTGAGGTGAGAGAAAGACAAACTGTGACAGTGTGAGTGTGATGAAACAGTCAAGGTGAAAGTGAGAGACTGACTGTGTAGTGTGTGTGTGTGTGTGTGTGTGTGTGTGTGTGTGTGTGTGTGCACCATACATCACGCTGATACTGAAAGCTACCAACCATGTTAGAGAGAGCTGCAGTTACTATGTAATCCTCCCTCTTTGCCGGTCTCTTCCTCTTTAATTGTAAATCAGACAGCTGATTATTAAGCAGCTGAACATCCACTGTATGTTGTTACCAAACAGTAACAGCCAATAAACATGAAAATACAGAAAATACACTATTTCCACCAAAATCAGTGCAGGCTTTTTAAACATGGGTAAACCCACTAAAAGCAGGTGATGGACTCTGTTACTGTTGCCAGTAGACCAGAGCTGTGTAGCTGCAGCAGACGAGTACGCCTCTCTGTGTATGAGATTTGTTCTTTTGGTGTTTCACGCTCGACGTCACGGACAGGCCAGAAAACGGGTTAGTGAACAACAAAAAGCAGCATGGAGGCCTGTGAAAACTTTACGGTTACTTCTTTTTATATATCTCTTACTTGTTCAGTCTCTCTATCAAACTCACTGCAGACTAATTTGGAATGATGTTTGAGCGCTGCTTGGACAGAATCGGACTGTATTTTGTGGTGACGCATCATTGCATCTGTTTAAAGGGGCTGAAATTAGCGTGTTCACCCAGGTGTTGGTCACCTCTGGCTCCAAAAAACCAAGATGGCTACGGCCCACATGCTGAACTCGAGGCCTCAAAACAGCTGTGTCGATTATTTTTACAGTCTATGGTTTTTCAGTGTTTTGTCGAGCAGATACTTGCAGCTGCAGTCATTTACTTTTGTCCAATGGTGAGCAGAAAACTTCCAAACAAGCTGACAGAGGTCGAGATCGCACTGCAAAGTCCCTGCTCTATGACGCTTTTGCATTTTAACACAAAACTAAACAACAGTGGCATCATGCTGTTTGACATCTACCTGTTGTGATGATGAGTTTGTTCGCATAGTCTGGTGATTGTCCGATTCTTTTTGCCATCTCATGTTCAGACTCAAACCAACAGTGAAGGTATAGTGTGTTTATCTACAACCTCTTCTTCCTCCATTGTTGTTAAAACTCATCAGTGAGACAGTGTCACTGACATGTTCCTTCATCACCATGAACACACACACACACACACACACACACACTGTAGATCATTTTGACTCAGTCTCACACACTCCATCCTGCTGCCACAAATACTCACTAGAGCACCAGATGTGGATTAATCCGCAGCTGAAAATAGTCCCCAAAACGCACTGTTTCCTCCTGTTGGTTTGATAAAAACTACAGTGGGCAGCTGTTTTATGAAATTAAATATGATGTTGAACTTGACTTTCAAATAATTCTAATATCCATGCAGGCTTCAGGCTGTTCTCGTGCACTGTTCGGACATTTGTGTACTAAAAGTAATGCACCAAAATTCGTACATCATGAGCCAATAATCTGTGTGCGACCAACATATTTTAGTTGCTTCAATAATTAGCGAGATAGAGATGGAGAAGAATTTGAATTCAGGTTGTGACGTTTGGTGACCAAAGAAACTGAAGCTGCTGGTGAGTGTGAGCTTTGCACCGGGGAAAGTTGTGTGTGTCCGCCTGGCCACACATACTCAGTGACAGGGCTAACTGTTAGCATCACACGGCTTTGCATTAATGGGTCTAATGACAGAGTGGAGCTGTTTCGGTGTTGGTGTGAATTTGTTTGAGACAGTTTAACGGCATGGTGTTGGATGTTAGCTGCTACAGCTGTGTGGCTCGTGCTTACTGGGCAGATGTTAGACAAAGTGTTTGCCCGAGAGGATATCTGCTCTGGAGATTGCTGTAACAGAGAGTCCTGATCCGGCAGGGAGTCGGGAAAGTCCGGAATCAGATCACCAGTGCAAAAAGCATCATGTAGAGGTATCGTTTGACTGGGAAAGTTTTGATACTACTTGAGGAATTTCGGTCAATACTTTAAAGGCATCAAGTACCGGGTCCATGTCATTGGTCTGACAGCCCATTGGTTCGACATCCCGTTTTTCCGACTGTCCGCGGTGCTGACCGGCTCTGGGTCAGCTGGGAAAGGCTTGAGGCGGAGCAGGCTCACAGCTTATGTGTTTGTCACTTTCTTTTTCATTTTAACCCACACCATGATCTTTTCCTGACCCTAACCAAGTGGTTTTTGTGCCTAAACCTAATTTCTCAAGACAGATTCTGCAATCTACATTGTAGAATCTGTCGGCAGCCCTGTGTGAAAGACGACTAGAGAGGGGGGAAGGGCGGGGCTTTGAGTCTGAATGATGCTGCGCTTTAGCCAATCACAATGGAGGGGGCGCGGCCGAGACGTGCAGGTGTCCCCAGGAAATGTGTACCTACAGAAACAGCAAGCTCCGCGTCCATAGCGACCGCTCCACCCAAAACGCCGTCTCATGTCGTAATCCGACAACGGGAGGCTTTTAACAGATGACGTCCTGATGTTAGCTTTGCTAACTGTCCCTCTTAGCAGCAGCCACTGATGCTTTCTAGACATCGTGATTTCCCATAACTGAATAAATAACTTACCACACATAGCAACACAAAACTGCTTTGCTAGCTCAATCATGTTGTAACTAAGATATCTGCTGGAAAAAAATATTTTTATTCACGGGCCGTTTATTGAGTTATTACCTTATTTTTATACAGTCTATGGTTATTACAGACACCACTAACGGCTAACGTTAACAGCTAACGGTTAGCCCAGCTAATCTTCGATAACCATGTTAACGTGCACACGGAAATAGTAACATTTGTTCAGTCATTGTGTTTATAGACTTAACAAACATCAGATTAGTCTACATGGTGATATAGTGACGTGAAAAATGTGATATATAGCTAAACTCTGCTGGTTTTCTACCCAAAGTATTTGTAAACAACACGGCGATTCCCTGGGGGCACCTCCAGAAGTGAAGGGCGTGAGGCCCCTGCACTTGCGTTAGTCGAAAAACTCCGGGCTGTGCCTCCAGAGGTAAAGGAAGAAAAAAATGTTTTGTTTTTTTTTTTTTTCTTTTTTTTACCGATGGATTTCCAGATTGGCCTAAACCTAACCAGACCTTGACCACAGGGCATAATGATTATTTCGGAACGGACTTCGGAACAATGGGTTTCATATGGTCGGAACAATGGGATGTCGAACCAATGGGCTGTCGGACCAATGGGCAGTTCCCTCAAGTACCAATACCCAGCTCTACTTGTTAGTAGCGCTGTAGTCAACCAAAGAAAATCTTGGTCGACTAAAGTCGCACATAATCTTCAACTAATTGATTAGTCGTGGGAAAAAAAAATAAATCTGCACGTTATTTTTACTTACACTAGTGGGGTTTCTGTGAAGTGCTGTAAAGTTTAGTTGATTCAAAACACACATTAAACACACATTAAACACACTTTAAACACACATTAAACATGGCTTAATAGAGACAGTTTCAAACACAAATCAGCTTCACTATAACTCGCAGCATTCACAGACAAACACTTGTCTTTATCTGGACACATTTTCCCCACAAATACAACATGCTAACGTTATTAGCACAAGCCTATGGCATTTTACATTGTATACATTAGCCTAGCGACGAGCAGAGATTTCCTCTGCTCATATGAAGCCAGGATAAATCACACACAAGACTTAAAATGCTATTTTAGTGGAGGCTTTATTGTCTTCACAATTTATTGTTTCTTATCTGTGAAATTAAAGTAAATACAAGCTTCATTTCCACTGAGGAAAATGGTGTCAGTATACAGAAACAGACAGGAGGTCTGCGTCACCGCAACGCTGAGCGTGAGGGTGGGCGAGTTCAACTTTCTGTCAACAACCATTTTCACAGGTAACTTAGCCTGCCCCCCCCGCCGCAGGAGATAATGGATTAATCCTGGAAAGCTGTTAATGTAGCACTTTTATCCTTATGAATGTAACACGGCGATTATTCGACGAGAGCATAGCGACCAAATAATCGACTGGTCGACCAGGAGACTACAGCCCTACTTGTTAGGAAGGCTGCGATCATGTGACCAATGCACAGAGAAGAGCAGGAAGCGGTCCTGTTAGCAGGCAGGTTGGGGCGGTGGATGGATCACAAAACATGAGACCGTGTCAAGATTTGTGTGAACGTTGAGGTAATTTCAAGGTCATCACCATGTCTCTTTCCCGAAACCTAACCACAGTAACTTTACGCTAATTATGTAACATTAGTTGTGAGAAACAAATTCGTAGGATATCATACGAACATTTATCAGGATACATTTTCTGTGTTGGCCTCTCAGAGTATCAGAGCACCTGATGCTGTAAACAAAGTTCGCACAAAAAGTAACAGTGAAAGAGTATTTTTAACACAAAGTAATAAGTTGCTATTCACTCTGCTCTCAGCTCGATCACACACACACACACACACACACACACACACCTGGAGTGCCCTATTCTATGCTTACATAAGCCCTTTGACATTTTGAAATCTGTGATATGCACACTCTCACACACTGAGCATAATTATTAATTTATTTTGTAGCTTACATAACAGCTGTTAGAGCAGCTCGCTGCCTCGGCTCGCCACAGTCTGCGGTTTTATCCATCAGCTCGTCTCTGATGGTCGACAGTTAATGCCACATGTTGGACAAACTCCTTGTATCATTGTCAGAGGGTTTAACAGTAAACCTATGGGGTCCGTTCAGCAGTGCACCACTGATGTTGACAGTTTGTCTCCCAGCAACATCTGCTATTGGCTGTCAGTCATCTGTTGCCGTCAGAAACGCCCAATCAGAGGCTCAGGGCTTCATCACTGTTTCCACAAATATGTTTTAAAACCATTTTTATTCCCTTCTGAAAACTGATGAAAAGTGCTTCATAGCTGCAGTATCACCACTATACTGACTATATTGACTGAAGTAAATGATCTGAGTACTCCTTCCACCACTGCTTCACATCACACCCAGAATCAGATGACAAAATAAACACCAGTTTGATTTTTGTGCATCCACTGCAGACAGAGGTCCAGAAAATGATTAGCCTAGCTTAGCACAATGACTGGAAGCAAGGGGAAACTGTTAGCCTAGCTCCGTCAGAAACTGTCACTGAACTCCGACACTGTTTAATTTACATGTGTCGTCCTGTTAGCTCCCAATCAACTGTTCAACCATGTTCCAGTTTGTATTTCTGAACGTTCTTACCCTTTGATTGTACCGTATGTATTCTACATGAGGCTAAACATGATCCTGCAGGCACACAAAGAGGAAAACACGTACATTTTCTTGTCTGATTGTCGTTAAGATAAACGAGGATTTCCTAAAATGTTGTATTTGTGTGAATCTGTGTCATTTGTGTCACTGACTGTGGTTTCCTCTACACTCAGTGTGTTTTGAGCGCCCTCTGCTGAACCACCTCTGCCCTGCAGACTATCACCACCAACAGGGCTGATGTACATTAATTTAAAGAAACATGAGCAGTGGTAATATGAGAGGTGTGAAACCGAGGTGACCAATTACCTCCACCATGATGTCATTAGTTTAGAGTAATTAGACGAAGGTAGCGCTTAATGTGACATTGATATATGGATTATTGATCTAAAAATAACTGATGATGGCGGTCTGACCTGTGTCACATTCTGCAGCACTCGTCTCTCCCTGTATGTGTGTGTGTCTCTGGCCCTCTGCAGTATGGGAGCAGTATGGTAATGAATGGCTCCAGCCTGCTCTGCAGTGGTAGCAGCTCACACACACTCCATACTAATACAACTGGTACACTGCCTGGATGGGGGGGTGGGGGTGGAGAAGGGGGGAGAGGACAGAGGGTGATAGTTTATTCCTGCTGAGGAGGGAGAGAAAGAAGAAGGGATGAAGACAAAGAAATTGAGATGTTACACTTTAATGTTGAAGTTTCTGACCTCATTTTAACTCAGACCCTGAAAATATTTGTTACGACAACTTTTAAGAATCTAACTGGACAGAGGCCATCATCAAAAATGCTCACATGTGCAGCGCACACTTCATATCAGGTTAGGGAAAAAGTATTTCCTGTTGTAGGGATGAATAAGGTTATGTGTATTAAGGGTTATCATGTCCACCTCATCAGAAACTGGGGAGGGATTAAGAGGAATATTGGATTTCTCTGGAACGCTAACTTTTTAGCACATTAGCTAACGTTAGCTTCCATAGCAAAACAAACAAGTGTGGTCCTCCTTTGTAAGATTGGCTTCCTGTGACATCATCCATCCACTGAGTGAGAGCATACGGGTCGGCCAGTCTGGTCCCGTTGGTCAGTGTTTACTTATTCAAGTAACACTGGCGGTCCCGGAGAGTGAGTGACCTGACATGGTGCGTTGGTAAATTCAGTCTGACGCTCTACACTAAAATGAGAGCCCTGTTGGTGGAAGAAACGGAGCGTTATATTTCTACATGAATGAACCAACGGTTAAGTTAATCACACATTCACTCCGCTCGGCGCTCTGCTGCTCCGTCTCCACAGACAGAGTGTCCAGAGTGCGCTCTGCCACTCTGAGAGTGCGCTGCTCTGGATAACCCAACGCTACATTCAGACAGCGCTCCCAATTTATCAACGCTCCAGTTTGTGTCAGAGTGCGCTCCCACACTCACAATGAGTGTTTCTGAACGCACCACTCACATCATCTTCCTCCATCGTCTAAAACAAGACAACACAACTAGCTAGCTAGCGCTAGCTAATGTCTGTGGAGAACTGTTTTGCCTCCTGTTGTTTGTATCCTTGTTTCAGTCCTTGAGAGCACTGATGATGGTCAAGGATTGAAACATGCTGCTGTTTTTTTTCTGTTATTGCACTTTGAGCACCTTGTTTTTGTTCACTGATGTCTTAAATAAACAGACTATTTTTGAATTTTTTTTTGACTCTGCACATAGACTGAGACTCACATTTTGAATGCTTCAAGTGACTTTTTCTGTTCTCAATAGTTCCATTTTCAGTTTAGAGAGGAGAAGGAAGCGAGGCAAAAACAAAAGGCACATTTGTGATGTTTTATATGTTTAGCCAAAGTATTGCTTTTTACTTTAAAGTTTGAAATCACAAATCACTTTACTTTATCACACAGTCTAAAGTTTTCCTCCTGCCTTGTTTGTCTGCTGAGACTATAAATGTTCACCTTTTATGACCCAGAAATGAAGCCAAAGAGCTCAGAAGAAAACAAACATTTCTTGGCTCCACGTGAAGCCCGCAGACTCATGTAAAGGCCGTTATTAGTCATGACCCGAGCAGAAAACCAACATCAGAATAATTTCATCCACCATAAATAACGAGGAGTTGAGCACAGCGACAGCTGACGTTATATAAGCTGATACCAGCACAGAGGGTCAACAGGACGTTATAGTCTGTGTATATCAGGCCGGATTTACACTGTACATCCAGCACTGTATCACAGTGTGCATTCAGCCGGTGTGGCGTACATCATGCCTGCAGCCCTACACAGTGACAGTGAGCGTGCAGCAGACCAGCAAACTGTCACATCCCAACGAGTGGGATGAAATGTGAGGAATAAGGTCTCAGCTTGATGGAGCGTGGATGCAGCTCCTCGGGCTGATCTGCAGCGCGCTGCACCGGGGTCTGTGTAGAAACGTCTCAGGCGCCATCGCAACCATAAGTTTCACCACCCTGGGAGACAAATGTTACAGATGGCAGCTGTTAAACATGCGTGAGCACAAGAGGAAGAGTTTAAACCTCAGCTCAGGGACAACCCAGATCTGAGGTTACATGGTTTCATACATACATTTTTAACACGCAGCGTACAGTCAGCCTCAGGTTAAGAGAAGAGTTCAGGGTCGACAACACACAACATGTTGACTTTGTGTTTTAACCGTAAGGTTAGAGCAAAAAAGGACAACCCTGTTCTGTACTGACTGAAGGAGGGAGCTGAGGGTTGTTGAAAGGATGTTTGGTGTTATTATGACACAGGTAGTTGTTGCTGTGTCCACGTCATGTGAGACAGAAGATCGTGATGGGAACAATTCTTGAGTTGGGAACTTGTGAACATTCGCATCATTAAACACCTCAACATGGCAGCTTCTACGCTCACTGTTAACACTAACAAGTCTGATTAGGAGTCATAAATCTTACCTACAGATCTTTGATTACTATTATTAAACGTAATACTATCTAGTATTAGATTAAACACATTATTTGTCTTTTATTGGCGATACATAATTTGATCACTAAATGAATGTGGTTGTCATCTCACATTCAGGGATGGTTGTATGATTAAACTGTTAAAAACATTTGGACTCATTCATGAAATGTTTTTAAATCTATGAGTAAATTTGCACATAAAAAACCTTGATACGAAAAACCTACACTGTATTTATGAACACAGCGGAAAACTCAGATTTGAGGCGTGTGTGTGTTTATGAATGCCAGTCAATCATAATTTGACAGCACGCTCCCGCTAGTCAGCAATTAGCATACATCCACGCCCATAAAAACTTATTTTGGGTGAAGTGGAGTTGAGAAAATATATATATGATATTGAGCTTTATTACAGCGTCAGTAAAGGAGACATGATGATGCCCGTGCATCCACTCTTTTTTGGGTTGCTAAGGAGCCGTGGCCGGAGGCATTATGTTTTCAGGTTGTCTGTCCATCCCATTCTTGTTAACATGGTATCTGAAATACGCCTCGGGGCATATCTTCTTTGGCACAAACGTCTACTTGGATTCCAGGATGAACTGATCAATGTGACCTTGTGTTTGTCTTATTCTTGTAAACGTTATACCTCAAGAACACTTTTTTAAAACTTGGCACAAACGTCCACGTGGACTCAGGAATGAAATTGTTAGTATATGGTGGTCAGAGGTCACTGTGACCTCACGAAACATGTTTTTGGCTCAAGAATTCATTTATTCTAATGATGACAAAACACTTTTCTGACCATTATAATATTTTACATCATATCTCAGGAACAGAAGGTCAGATACTGAATTTGTGACTCTAATCTTGAAACTGTGCTGATTGTATAGATCTTCTGTGCTGATGGGTTAAAAATGTGTGTGAAGCATCCATGTTTTTGAATACGCAGCTTCTTTGCCGCAACATTCAAATTAGAAGCACTGTCTCCTATTATGGCCACATATGAGTCTGAAGAGACATGGATGTTAACTTTAACTCTAACTTTAGTGGTGTGCGGAGGCATGAAACTGTGAGGCGGTAATTCTATTTTCCTTTGTATAGTGTTAGCATCCATATGTTCGCAAACATGCTCTTCAGTTTTGTGTCTTTACACGAATGTAGGCTACTGTGTACATCACTTTGTGCGTAAGGTACATGACGGGTGACATGAAAGGATTTTAGAATTTAGCAACATCAATTCTTTTTTTTTCTTTTAATCAATGTCAGAGGGCTGCTGTAATTGAACATATCATATACCTGAAGTAGTTCTTGTTAACTGTGACAATCTGTGACAAAATCATCATCATCATTTTAACCGCTGGCACTTCACTCCTTGTGGTGTCAGCGAGTATGAATATGGTTGAAACATCACATTGCAACCTTCAGCTTTATTACAGTGAAGGAGACATGATGTGACACGCCGGTGTGAGTCTTCACACAGCTCCTCTGTAACAGATTGGTTGGCTCTGCCTGGTGGCAGGGTTCAGCCAGCGGTCAGTGAGAACATCCTTTAGCTGCAAGGTCGCAGGTTCAAGGCCCTTAATAATAATGATATAGTGATGATAACAATACCTTTATTTATAAAGCACTTTTTAAGACAAGTTACAAATGCTTTACATACAATTAAAAAGATAAAGGCATAGTTAATAAAATATTACGATACGTAAACAGTTGATAATAAAAAAAGAACAGAAGTAAAACACAAATGAGTTTTTAAAAGTGACTCACAACCGAGGGGCCCGAACAGAGAGGGCCCGGTCCCCTTTAGTTTTAAGGTTTGATTATGGAATGGCCAGGAATGACCTACTAGAGGATCACATGTTGCTTTCAGGCTCATATCAGGTCAGGAGGTCAGCTATATGTTCTGGAGTTAACCCCTTATGAACTGTAAAAGTGATCATTCATATGTTAAAATCCACTCTAAGAAGGAGTAGAAGCCTGTGAAGTGATTTTGAGACTGGTATGATGTGTTCTCTCCTGTTGGGCCTGGTTATGAGTCTGGCCGGGGCATTTTGAATCAGCAGAAGTTTATTGTTGTGTGAGACATGAGAACGGTGCATTGCAGTGATCTAACCAGAATGAAATGAATGCATTAATTAATGTCACTAAGTTCTTTGCAGATAAAACGACCTGATTTCTAATAATTCAAGAATCAATATCCTGGTCAAAATGTAGTCAAAGATAATACTGAGGTTCCTGCAAGAGTGAGTAATCTG
The DNA here is from genome assembly GCF_006386435.1 of Epinephelus moara. Taxonomy (NCBI): domain Eukaryota; kingdom Metazoa; phylum Chordata; class Actinopteri; order Perciformes; family Serranidae; genus Epinephelus; species Epinephelus moara. The sequence continues at coordinate 44,515,511 of NC_065521.1, read as the reverse complement.
TGATGGGAGGGGACCAAGATGGGTAGAAATGTGATTTTGTGATGGGTCTGTATCTATGATAATAATTTGTATTTTTCTGAGTTTAACTGTAAATAGTCTGACACCATCCATTTGTTGATATGTGCAATGCACATGTGGAGGTTGTTAATCTGATTGGCATTATTGTGGTCAAAGGACAAATTTAATTGTGTACCATCAGCATAGAAATGGTAACTTGTCTGTGTTTTTTTAAATGATGTGACCAAACTGTAGCATGTAAAAGGCAACTAAGAAGGTCCCAAGATTGGATCAAGATTGGGTAATACCAAAGTTTAATATGATTTAACGATGAGTCTGGATCTGTGATAATAATCTCTGCATTTGAGTTTGATTGTAGAAAGTTTGACACCATCCATTTGTTGATGTCTGTAATGCACATGTGTATGTTGTTTAATTGATTGACATTATTGGTGTAGAAGGACAGGTGTAATTATGTATCATCAGCATGGAAATGGTAACTTAGAATGTGACCAGGTGGTAACATGTGGAAGATAGCAAGGGCCCAAGATCGGATCCCTGTGGAACTCCATGTTGTATTGGTACTGAAGCTGATTGATAATTTCCAATTTACACTCAGAATGACCCACCTGAAAGATAAGAACAGAACCAAGACATCTAATGGACATCAAAGATAGCAATTTTGTTGTAGCAGGTACCAAAACTTGTGATGCTTTGGTCAAACACTTATACTGTACCCCAACATGAGTTGCATCTGGTAAGGAGTTAGCTAAATAGTGAAAAAGCTATTCAACATCCTTGGTTAGTGAGCAATATACGAGCGGCCTTCCTCTGTCCCTCTGAAAATACAGTAAACTATCTATATCTGTGCATCATCCTCCCGCTCCTGACTCACTGTACACTATACATGTATTGCTGTGATGCTAACTGCTAGTGCTAATAAGTGAGATTGACTGTGTGCTAAACAAAAACTGGAAAAATCATGATTGGACAACAGGATTAATATGCTGGTTGAAGCTGGGGTTGAAGTCAAAGATAATACCAAAGTTTAATATGATTTTGTGATGAGTCTGGTTCTAGGATAATAATCTTGGTGTACATCATGGTGCACATGTGGAGGTTGTTTATTTGATTTGTGTTATTGTGGTCAAAGGACAAATATAATTGTGTATCAGTGGTAATGAAGTGGTAGCATGTTAATGGAAAATAGCAAGGGCCCAAGATCAGATCCCTGTGGAACTCCATATTGTAGTGTTACCGAAGCTGATTGGTCATTTCCAATTTACACTCAGAATGAGCCATGTGAAAGATAAGAACAGAACCAAGACATCTCATAGACATTGAGGATAGCAATGTTGTTGTACAAAATACCAAACCAGTACCTGCATTGTATGAGACCATCAGTAACACGCGTAAAGTTAGCTAAATAGCAAAAAAGCTAATCAACAACCTTGGTTAGCGAGTGGCCCTCCTCTGTCCCTCTGAAAATACAGTAAACTATCTATATCTGTGCATCATCCTCCCTCTCCTGACTCACTGTACACTATACATGTACTGCTGTGATGCTAACTGCTAGTGCTAACGGCCGAGATTGACTGTGTGCTAACCATAAGCTGATATATTGTGTGTTCTAACTGCTAAGCTAACACTTGTGATGTTAGTGTTGTATGCTGGTATGACTAGTTATGACTTTACACTAACTGCTGTATGCTGCCATTTTATATTGTGTGCTAAGGTAACGCTAACATGGTAAAATATGGTAACTATAAGCTAAGATTGTTGTGCTTATTGCTATGCTGCTGTTTTTTATTGTGTGCTAAGCTAATGCTGATAGATTTAAGTGTGCTTTTTGCTTTAACACTACTAGCCATACTTGTTTGCTAATCGCTACATGCTGCTATTAATACTGTGTGCTAAGCTATTGCTGATAGTGTGCTGTAATGCTAACTGTGCTAATGGTGTTTGTTTATGTGTGCCTGTCTGTTTGTTGTTGTTGTCTACCTTTCTCTGTTTCTCTCTTGACTTTATTTTTCTCTCTTTTTTCTCTTTCTCCCTCTCCCCAACTCTCTATCTTTCTATCTCTCTTTCTATCTCTTTCTGTCAGGTCTTATTCCTCCTCCACCTGTTCTGCTACCACCACCTCTTGTCGTTCCTCCAACAACCCTACTAGCATCACCACTCCTTCCTCCACCTCCTCCTCCTCCTCCTCCTCTCTCTACTCCTCCAGCCTACCTCCTAACAGCCACGCCACCTACCATCAGTACTGCTGTCCCGCGCGCCTCCGCCTGCCCAAGCCTCCCTGCGCCCTGCCCCCCGCCAAGCACCACGAGCAGGCAAGGTAAGGGCCAGAGTCCCCCCTCCTCAACACCCAGCCTCACCCTCTTGTCCCCCACTCTGCCTCCACCCACCACACTGCCCCCTGGTAGCCTCTCCCCCCCCAGACCACATCCACCAGCAGGGAGGGCAGTGACCCAGAACGCATCGAGAGCCAATCTGACGCGCGTCATTATCTCCAAACTCACCTGATGTTTTTACAGTTGTTAAACCACACTCATGTTTTCAGCCGCAGCCCAGATGTTTCCAGATGTTCCATCCAAATTATACCACAGTGACCAAAGAGACAGATGTTAACAGGTATTCCCGTGTTTGTGTGAGATAAAAATACCAACACATAGAAGCCAGAATCACTGAAGTCAACATGGGTGTGTAGTTTTATTTTTATTTAATCTTTATTTTATTTCATTAAACCAGAATCTGGCCGAGACAAGCAGCAACATAAGTTACAGACAACATATAACAGGGAGGGTGTGCTAAAATACTGTAGGCACACTGTTTACATCCTAACATGCAAAATTCTTATTAGAGATGAAACAATTAATACATTGGTAATAAATAGTATAATAATCAGTTGCAGAAATGCCAAACATCCTCTTGTTTTGGACTCTTAAAAGCAAGTATTTGTTGATTTTTCTTTGTCTAATGTGAAATTAAACTGAATATTTTCAGCCACTGAACAATAGAAAACATCATCTTTGGATTGAAAAATTGATGATTGTTATTTTTCTTTATTTTGTGACATTTTTATGTGTATTTATTACTGAGAAAGAGTTTACAGATGAATCAATAATGAAATTAATTCTAAAGTGCAGCTCTAACTTTATTTTTAAGTGATAGAAAAGTGAGGTAATGGAAGAAAACCTGATTTATTGCTACACTGGATTTGCTGCAGATTATCATAGACAATTAATGCAAAATATTTATTAATAAAATTTAAAATATTTATAAAGTATTTATTTTTGTAATATGTGCGATTATTGGAATTTTCCTTTTCTTTTAAATTAATTTTAGTCTTTGTTAATGAAGTTTTAATTGGATTTAGCACATCAGGCCAACAGTACAAAATGACCAATTGGCTTCGTTAAATATTTAAAGGGAATCCTGAACTACATTATTTGCAGGGGACACAATGTTTGGCTCATAATTCTTTGCATTTATCATTATATTTCCATAGAAAAGTATAAAATATTAAACCGTAATTAAATACAAAAGTTTTCTTTCGACTATTAAAATTCAAAATTCAAGGTCCACTTTTTCTGTTGTCGTGTAAGTTCAGTCGAAGGAAACAGAACAGGTGCTGAGCTTGTGAAGATCATGTGATACGGTCGACAGCACCGCAGAAAAACTAATAAGTGGACCTTGAGTTGATTGTTTTCTAAAAAGAAAGCTTGAATTCTGCCGTTCAGTAAAACTCCACATGGTCAGATTGGCTCTGAATGCATTCCGGCGTCACCTGCTCTCCCTCCTGCCTCGCCTCCCCCACGGTGCTACAATAACCTACAATATGCTGTTAAGCCCCGCCCACTCACACACACATGAAACAGCACCGAAGGTGAAGCAGCCTCTCCAGTCGCTCCTTCTGTCTCATCCACCTTCACCCCGAAACACCATCACATCACACCTCTTCTCTTCCTCTCCTCACCCACCTTCATCCCTCTCTCCCCTCCCCCACATCCTCCATGCTGCTCTGAAACAGCCATCAACATCTGGAAGCCGAGCACATGAACACAAACAGGTCAGATTAAGAGCTAACGACTCAACGCAGGCTTTATTGAAACTAATTACAATATTTCATTAATTTAAAAAATCTTTAGTTTTTAATCTGGATGTTTTTGGTAGTCTCCAAAGGTGTCACGACAAAAATAATAAACGTTACACTTTCTCACAGTGTTTTCCACACAGAACTGCAAACAAACAATACAAAAGGTGAATCTGTAAAAACAAAACTAAATTAATACATTTAAATTAATAAGCACAATCTTTCTCTTGATCTGTAGAGCTGCAGTTTGTTCACTCTTCTCCTGATTCCTTCTGATGCGTCTCCATGTTTTAGCGGAGTCGCGGCTCTGAGCTGTTTGCCTCTGCAGCCTCATCCACCAAACTGAGATTCTTCTCTCTGTAAATGTTTGCTGCTGCAACTCCAGAATTTCCCCTCTGAAGCTCATCTTATCTCAGTTAGCTCAACAAAGAGCATGAACAGCAGAGGGCAGCGATGCAGCTCCTTCTGTTAACACAAGGAGGCAAAACAAGTTCACCCTCCACACCCTCACACATCTGTCTGTCAGAGTGGTTTCACTTTATAGATACAACATGTGGTTTTCTATATTTTATACAATAGATTAAAACCAAAAGTGAATGTATCCGCAGCTTGATTCAATTATATTCAATTCAATAGAACTTTATTCATCCCTAAGAAATTCTTGTGCCAGAGAGGCTCCAGATCACAGCACCAACAACTTGACGTTCACAACCAGTGACAACCTGAGCACCCAGTTTGTCCCCGGGGTCAGCGTCACTCACTGGGACCAGGAATCTGGACCCTGTGACTGGACCAGTTGGGAACCAGTGCAATAGAGTGTTAAATATTTGGCAAAATACACAAGATAAAATGTGTTTTCAAGGAGCAACAACACAAACCAGTGCTTCATAGAGTAACGACAGGAGTAAGATCCCTCCTCTTCCTCCACTGTTGTTAAAAACACTGTCAGTGGGTGACATGTTCCCTCATCACCATGATCACACACTGTAGTTTACTCTGACTTAGTCCCACACACACCGTCCTGCTGACACAAATACTCACAACAGAAACAAGTGTGGATTAATCCACCGCTGAAAGTAGTCCTCAACAGATTTCCTCCTGTTTGAGGAATGACGCAACCTTTTTCTAAGCATGAAGCTTCATTTTTCTGTTTTTAAAAATTACATCTTCAGTAGGAACCAGAAGGCTTTGAGCTTACGTTGATAAACTTTAAAGGGATAGTGCACCCAAAAATGAAAATTCAGCCATTATCTACTCACCCATATGCCGAGGGAGGCTCAGGTGAANCCCGACATAAAAAGATGTTTGGTTGGTTGCTACCTCCTCTCCCCTTGGATCTCCGCAAGTGATGTGAGGACTCTAAAACTTCACCTGAGCCTCCCTCGGCATATGGGTGAGTAGATAATGGCTGAATTTTCATTTTTGGGTGCACTATCCCTTTAATATCAACGGAACCTTCTTTTACATTAGGTTTTTCGATAACTGATGTTATTTTGCGATGGTAAACCGACACTTCACTTGTCACATTTTTTATCACAATAAGCACTGTGAGCTTTGAATCAACAAACTGACCCTAAGTCTGCTGCTCACATGTTGGTGAACGAGCCACAGGAGTGATCAGCTGTAATAACATGCGCCACATGCAGCTAAGCTATCTACACAAAGTAATCAGCGATTAACAGTAGCTGATTCATCAGTGTTTTATTTAGTGTTTGAGTCGGTGTCCAGTGTTTGAGCTGCAGACTGAGATCAGATGATGAGAGTTCAGCTGGGTGACGATGTGCAGGTGGAAAACTCTCATTCCAAGACCCAAAGAAACACGGTGGCAATAAAGACGTGATGATGGTGTAAATATGAGGACAACATAATGACCCCTCGGATACATTCATAGTCACTCTGTGTACACACGAGATGTGACAAAAATAGTTTTGTACAGAATGAAAAAAGAGAGAAGTTCCTCACCTCCACACAGCAGGGCTCAATGTCACATTGTCAGTTTTGGAAAATTACAGAATTTGGCGAACACGGAAGTTTAAAGGTAAACTATGCAGGAACTGTTGGTTCCTCCTCCCTGTGTTGCTTATACGTACGCTGCCAGCTACTATACATTACATTTGTTATAATGGAAAAGCAGATACTTTAGGAAGCTAGTGAACAGCTGGCACCTACCTGTTCAACAGGAAACAGGCCAACTCCACGTTGCTCGTCATCCCCGCCATTTCCTCCAGCGCTCAAAAGTGAAAGTAAAAGTAGTTTCCTTTCATAAGTAGCGTAAATCTAAACCTTAAATCTGCAAAAGAAACCTTTAGTTTTTGTTTCTGCTATATGAGTCCTGGGAGTTGGTTCATTGAGACAAGCAGCAGGTGGCGCTGATTCTGCAGTGAGGTGCCACTGCAGAGGAAGACAGGCATACTTTACATCGCCAGTCAAACCTCAGGTGAAAGAAAACAATGGATTTTGGAATATAGAATAACTGCTAATGTCAGCTCTGTGCTCCTCTGCTAACAGAGCTCTGTGCAGACATGAGGCTGTTAAAGCCTCCAGAGTCAATGAAAAGAGATCAAAGTGGCCGATGCAATGACAACATGTCATGACTGTACATCTGTGGTTCCCAACTGCTGGGTCACGGTCCAAAAGTGGGTCGAGGATCCATTCTGAATGGACCGCAAGTGACTCGCAAGTGTGTCAAGTTTGTAAAAAACACACTTTATTTGTAAGTACAGTGACTCTCAGGCACAGAGGGTTTTATTTTGCTGTTTCCTGCTGTAGAGGGAGAGACTGATGGACAGCTACGTGACAGAGATAGTGAACTAACGACACGATTAAACACAAGTATGAACGTATTTGACTGTGTGGATGTTGAGAATTTTCCTTTATCAATACAGCAACTTTTCTACCTCTCACAAGAGTGAAAACTTTTTTGCAATATTTGAAATTTTTCATTTTGGGGGTTTCAAGTTTTTTATGCACAAATTAATAAGTGAATAAAAACACAACTTTGAAAAACAGCCGCAGATTCACTCACGTTTTAGAACCAGCTTTGTTCACGTGGTGTGTCGCTACGTTTGTATTTGTAAGGCTCTGTGTCCGTGAGTTTCGTAGCCTTCTCTTAGATGCATGCAGTTATTACATGGTCGTTACCTTTTTATAAAGTCCTAACCTCACCGGCGCACTGTGCTCAGGAATGAGTTGATATTTACGCATATATTTTTTAAATTTATTTATGTATTTAAATCCTGCATAGTATGTCAGTCTAGGTCTTTAAATTTTCATCATCCATTTTGAAAAACGCTTGAATGTTATACTATTTTAACAAAAGACGGTGTAGTAATAAGCAAAAATGTTTTTTAGCTTTTTTAGTGGAATTCCAAGTTAAGGATTTTTTCAGACTTTTTTATACTGTCTTAGGGTTCAGTTGCAAATTACTCCTCAGATTTCACTGAACATAGGTGACATGTACGGGCTTATTTATGTTCAACGTTAGACTCAAAGACGGGGACAGACAGAACCTTCTGTCCGTACTCTGCGTTTGTTTCATCCATATCTGTGCGTGTTTTCTGAAAGCCTGTGGATATTGATGAAACGGAGCAGCACACTGTAGTGTAGTGTAGTTCAACTGAGATACGTCTGTAGGAGATGCAGAAGACATTAAAACTTTGGCACCGTCTTTAATGGCCTCACAGACCACCATCTGCAACGCTGGCTCCATTTAAAGGTTTATTGTTACACTTTTGACTCTAGCGCCATCTGTTGGCTGTATCTATGCCAACATAAAGGACACATGAAAGTAGGGCAGCGACATTTAAAATGTTTGAAATGGATGTATCTATTTTTGTATGTAAAAAGGAATTACGTTTATTTTCCACTTGTCTTTCACACAATTACTAAGGCGACGGTGGAGGAGGCTGTAATATTGTGCCTTGAAATGAAGGCGGTGTCACCTAGCTGTGGCTGACGCTAAAACGTGCATGTCCCCTTTTAGAGCCAGTGTTCGGTTTGTCCACTCTGAGGCACTGTAGAAACATGGCGGACTATGTTGAAGAGGTTCAGCTACGTATGTAGATACAAACGGCCGTTCTAAAGGAAGAAAAACACAAATGTTAGTCTCAGGTGATTTTAGAATAATGAAAACATAACTAGAAATATTACGTTACATTTCTTCCTCTAAATCCTGCAGACTGGACCTTTAAATCATCCGAGGTCTGCAGGTTATTCTGGCAGTGCAAACACGACACCTGTTAGCTGACAACAGTCAGGTGTGTGTATGTGTGTGTGTGTGCGGTTGTTAAAAGGCACCACTATGACACATTTTAAAGTCACACATTAAAGATGCAGCGTGACGAGATGATTTCTGCAACCAAGTCTGTGAAGTGGAGGAGTGTGTGTGTGTGTGTGTGTGTGTGTGTGTGAGGGCTGAGAGGGGATGAGTCACCAGCAGGGGAGGGAGGCTTTCAGAGGGTGTTATGCATAAATACACACACAGAGAGCAGAGGGATTCACCTCATGACTAACATGCTGCTGATGACGGGTTGAGCTAAACTGACCTCCGATTCTTCTGTTCTGTGTTCAGCAGCATCACTTTAAACTGTATATGAAGACAACAACAACAACAACAACAACAACAACAACAACAACAGAGTGTTAATGAAAATCTCTTTAACACAGCGTGTTCTAACGAGGTGTAACAAGACACTGAGACATACGTATGCAGACGCTGTGATCCGCCATTGTGTCATTAAAAGCATCATGAGAAAACCACTGTAAACACATATCACTTATGTATAACTGTGCTTCAGTAATCAAAAGAACCTGTAGTTTAGTCAAAACAGAACAAGAATATGCAAGATAAAGTTACTCAGTTATAATGACAAATAAAACCTGTAAACTAGACGTCCTCATATTTAACTGGCCTGTGGGACCTGAGGTGAATAATCAGAACAAAGAGACTGATTCTTGAGCCGTGTTTGAACCAAGTATTCATGACGAGACAAAACCATGTTTGAACGTTGCAGAGAAAAGTGTCAGCGGTGTGAACTGGCCGGTCTGAGCTCGACTCAAGCCAGCTGAAGGTGTCACCTGACACTCTTTGGTCTGAACTGGACTTCAAGGTAACAAAGGACAGTCAGACCAAATCCAAAAATGCTTGAGATTTTTATAAGATCTGATCAAAGATAGTCTCTGTATCATCCTTTAATTCAATTATTATTCAATCTTGAAAAAAAATGGAAAAAACGAATCAAAATTCATAGTTTTTTTTTAATTTTCATGGGCATCAAAGTGATGGTGATGGTGTTTTTCCTGTCGTCGAATTAACAAGAAAACCCAAAAAATAACAGTTAAAACACTAAAAAACGTGTCAAATGTCATTAAAATCTATAAACTGCTGATAAAATCAACAGTGTGACAGTCAGGCTACTTCTTAAAACGTCTTAAAAAAAAAAAAAAAACTTCACAGAATGTTCTGTGGTCTGTCTTATAGTCGATACAAAATTGAATTCTCGGTTGATACCTGTGCTGATGTAAAATAAGAATTTGGCCAATAGCCAATACTTACATTCCTATATTGTTGTTGATTTTGTTTTTGTTGTTATTTATTCCAGCTTTTTGCCGGGGAAACAAAGAAATCTACTCTATGTTTGGTGGGCGGGGCTTAGCTGGAGACGAGGACTGTGCGACCGTAAACGTTGCTGCATTGTACAAATACATGTGTTTTTTGCACTAAGCACCACTATACTGTTGTCAGGTATAAGCCAGCAGTATGTTTATCGGGTTAATTTAGCAGTCTGTAATGATTTGGTACCGCAAATGATAACGCAAATGATAATGCTAGTTTGCTAACTGTTGTTATAGATGGCTACTGATTGTTTTACCAAAGAAAAGAAAAGGAAGTCATGACAGAGATGGTTTTGCATTTTTGATGGCATATAGCCTACAGTGTATGGCACCATTTTTAATTTAAAGGGATAGTGCACCCAAAAATGAAAATTCAGCCATTATCTACTCACCCATATGCCGAGGGAGGCTCAGGTGAAGTTTTACGCCGGATTTCCACTGGATGCGCGTCTGTTGCGGAACGACAGCGCTGTTTATCCGCTGCGTGCTCCGCCGTCCGTCAGTACCCACCGGCTGCGTTTGCTGTGCGGAGCGGTGCAGCTCCGCCGGAAGACATCTCGGTGCATTGCCATGATTAATATCTCCTCATCCATGGTGTTAACGGGGTGAAATACGTCTGAAACCCTCTGACCTGTTGACTTCAGGCCTGCATCCGCCCATTATGTAGTTTTCAAGGTGTAGTGCAGGGAAATATGATCCGCCGTGAACACTGTGTATTTTATTTTGAAAATTAACCGGATGTTTTATTGTGTATCTGTGCACGACACACACACATTGACTAGAATTGAATCCTATCGGCTCTGCTGCCGTGCCGGAGCGGAGACACAACCAACACGCAGCCAGTGGAAATTGGCTGTTAGAGTCCTCACATCACTTGCAGAGATCCAAGGGGAGAGGAGGTAGCAACACAACTCCACCTAATGGAGGCTGACGGCGCCCCAGATTCAAACGTCCAAAAACACATAATTGAAACCACAAAATATCTCCATACTGCTCGTCCGTAGTGATCCAAGTGTCCTGAAGCCCTGACATGAAAAGTTGTTTGGAAAAACCTCATTTGAACTCTTTCTAAACAACTTTTTATGTCAGGGCTTCAGGACACTCTAAAAAAATAGAGTTTTGCTCGCACAGTATACCGCAGTCTTTCTCTCCACCAGCCGTTGGATTATTTAAACAAGAGCAGGAAACACAAAAGTGCTGAATGGGAACAAAGTGATGGATTATAGCTCTGTTTTAAAAATCACTGCCGCCGTGATTATCGCACTCATTTACACTTTGTACCAAAATTACATTTGCATTAGTTCGCACTGGCACCGTCCCACTATCTCCAAACTACCAAAGACCTGGCTTCCCTGTCATCTCACCCCTCTACTCACATCATCAATTCATCATCCATCCCTTCATCCTTCCTGTCCTCTCCCCTTGAGGAAAACACTCAGACTCAGCAGTGAGTGTGGTTGCCTTTGCTTCTGTCCTAAGTTTATAGTTTTAGAGATGAATTGTGCCCCGAGGCGACGAGGGAACGCTGCTTCACCTCCGCTGGTGAAAGAACTCAGAAGGTCACTCCTTCAGTCAGAGATGTGTGAACACTGACATCTGGTGGCCAACTGCAGTACTGCATCTCTAAATTAAAAACCCCATCACCAGACTGCTCTTCTTTTCTTCCCTCTCTTCTGATTCTGTTCTTCTTCCACCATCCTTTTATCTTCTGTCTGCCTTCTTCCTCTCCTCTGCTTCTGTCCCTTCTCTGCTCTCCTTCCTCTCTGTCTTTGTCTGTGTGTCTGTCTGTCTCTCAGAGAGGAGGAAGATGACGACATCGCCCATCAGTTCTGTTGCCCCGCCTCCGAGTGCAGTAGCCCCTCATCTAGGTAACCAGGGGCGACCGTGAGCCACTTCCCCGCCCCGCCCGACTCTCTTCGGTAATTCGAGGGGTGATTACGAACCCCCGTTTTCCTCCCTCCTTCACGGCTGTCTCTGTCTCTCCTTTTTTTTGCCCTTTGATCACAAAACAGCGAGAAAACTGTCAGCGAAATAACAAAATACAAACACAATACAACACAACAGGAGGAGGAAATGCGGGGTTTCTTCATGAACAATGTTTTCAGATTAAAGGCTTATCGAGAAAGTTGCAGTCCGAGGCTGACAGTTTCCAAACTGGACAATTTCTTGTGCAAAATAAGAAAACCTTTAAAAGAAAGTTCTGAAGCTTTGCAACTCTGCTGCTGATCCAACTTTTCTCTTTTCTTTTAAACTGGCAACAAATTTTTCATAAAGATTAGAAAACGACACCCTGCTTTGGACAGTAAAAGTTGCTTTGCAGCTTTTAACCGACAGGACTGATCATCGCCACCGCAGTCTGACCTACCTGGAGAGCTCACACCTGCTTCAGCTGCTTCAGTCAGCAGGATGCAATGACTCGGCTGAGTGTCGGCAATGAGTCTGCAGTTCTGTGCATAATGTGAACACGCCGGATGGTCCCTGACCTCTGTCTGAGAACAAACTCAGACCTCGTCTCTTCCCTAGTTTCCTAGTTTGGGCGTGAACAGGGACTTTAACAGTTTATCCTCCCTGTCCGAGCATGAAGCCATGACCCCGCTGTTTCCTGACGACGCTGTGCCCAGAGCCTGAGGCAGACAGAGTTCGGCAAGAGTCAGACAGCACTTGATGCAGCATTATGCTCCAGGGCCGTCCGCGACATCACCACGATAGCATCCGAACATCAGCAGGTAGCGCTCGGGGAGCAGGTGACAGCAGGGATGTCCCAACTCTGTCTCTGCGGGGCTCTGGTGTGTTGTACAGCATGTCCTCACCACATCACACCAAACTCTTTGGAACGAAAGACTGAAGACTCCTCCAGTCTGGGTGGGACAGAGCTATTCATGAACTGTACGAGCCACCGCGGCAGGTAACCAGACATCACTGGGAGGTCCCCTTCTGTTGTCAAAACCTGGTTGGCTGGTGAAATAGTGCGAGTGGAGTCAAATGATTTGGTCTCCTGCTCTGTCTTTTGTAGAGTCATTACCATCCCTACATACGGCCACCAGGGTTCTCCTTATGACTGCTTATTTTCTTATTTCTACAATCTACTTGCACCCAAACACAAAACCAGAGCGAGTGTAAGCAGCAGCCGGCACGAATCAGCAGATTAAAGAAGTGGATGAAAAGTTTGCCAGCCAGTACTGAAGTACATCAGGGAAAGTTCTCGTTCTGCAAGGTGGCTCTAAAATGCCCGAAACGAGAACAGAGTTTGGTGTAAATCTATCAAAGGAGAAGGATTTACAACAAGCGTGTAAATCATGATAACCAGCTTGGTGCTAAGGTGACTCAGTCAGGATTAGAGACTGATCTCAGGCCTGTTTTACCAACTGAAAGCAGCGTCAGGCCCGCGCAGTTCAGCTGTGGCGCGCGGTGCCACGTGCACTGTAAAGTTTTCTACATTTTTGGCGCCTGAGTGACTCAAAGTGACTCGGCTCAAAGTGACGGAGAGAGAGAAAACACTTGAAGTGCTTCCCCCCGTTTACAGTTTTAGGGAGAACCCTGGTGCCTAATGTGTACAGTGCACTGACACACACACACACGCAAACACACTCACAAACACACACACAGCAGCTGCAAGATCCTCTGAGGTAATTAAAGTGATATCAGGATGATAGTCGAGTATGTTTACGTGCACACCAGAGCGATCAGCTTCAAGGCAACGCTTTACTACTCTTGTGTTTGAAGCAACGTAACCTGGATTCATTTAATGATCCATCTGCTGTACGGAGTGAAACATGTTGTTAGCTTCATGAATATGATGATGAGATTGGGAGTTACAGCAGAAATCTGCACAAGCTTCTGATTCTTACATGCAGACCCAGCTCTGTCTCATGAAACGGACTGTCCATCTCTATCCATGAGAACAGCTTCAGACTGAGAGAAACCATGTCCACATCACCTCTGATGTCACACTGGGGCCTCTGGGTCGAGGTCTAACATTCGTCACTGTGTTAGTCAGTGACTGGCTCCAGAAATGTGTCATTTTGGCGAAGGCGTCCTGGGTAGACTTCAGGTGGAGTGAGCAAGTGGCAACCACCACAACTGATTGTCAGTACGTTTCCAGTCACAGTGAAGTGGAGCTACAGTTCCAGCTCGACTGGGCCATTTAACTGGCCTACTGTCCTTGTC
>NC_065521.1:44486854-44501138 GCF_006386435.1 Epinephelus moara | reverse complement strand
GTTTTGGTGGTTGCTGCTTGATGAGAACCAAACCTTAGCTGGTGTATCTTAAAAGCTCCTAACGTTAGTCCAGTACACCCGGCATGGAATTATTGTCTTGCTAGCCCACCTGTCTCATCGCACTCAGGTGGTTTCTTTAGGCACAACATAAGATTATGGACTGTAGATTAACGACATACAGAGTGGTTATGTCGTGTTTCAAAAGAGTGAAGCTTGGTCTGCATGTATCGTCACCTGGATCCAGGTATATCTGAGATAACTGGGTTTTCCGTGACAGTTTCAGAAGTCACAGTGTTGCCTTAATCACTACAGTGCATGTAAACACACTCAGCGACTTCCCCTCTGAGAGAGGAAGCTGACGGAGGTGATGACGAAGGGAAGGACAGAAGTCAAAACAGTGGAGCCCTTTGTGTCTTTTCTCATCTCGTAGGTCTATTTTGTTTAAGCTGTCACCTCTCTCCTCTTCGTCTGTGTGTTTAACTCTGTAGCTTTGACCCCCTCCTGCTCCTCCTGCTCCTCCTCTCTCCTCCCTCCCTCCCTTCCACAACAAAGACAGAAAGAAGGAAATAAAGAAAGACATCCTTCTGAATCAGTGCCAAGTAAATCAAAGAAAAGATGAAAAAGAGACAAACCTCTCTGTCTCAGTGCCAAGTTAGATAGAAGGAGGTATTATTCTCCTGTCGCAGTGCCAAGTTAAAGAAATAAAAGTCTCTGACACCCAAACCTTCGAGCAAACGTAATGTTTCGTGAGCAGAAAACGCTGTATGCTGTATGAGCAAAAATATCAGACAAATTCACCCAGTCGTCTTTAAGCTGGACTCTCAAACGTATAGAGGTTTTTCTTTTATAGTAATCAGCTTGCAGTTTGTCTCTAGCTTTTTCTGGCGATGTGTAAATTAAAAAGCAATACGTTTGTTTCCAGATCTGGTGTGAGAATCTCCCCATGTATGTAAACTCATATTGAGTGTGAGGAGTTCAAACTGTGAGTGACGAAGAGGCGGATTACTTACAGTTCGTGAACACAAAGTGAAATGCTTTGATCCAAAGTTTTATATGCAGCGCGATGACACGATGTCGAAGGTTTACAACTCGAGTCGACTGACGTTTTATGTATTTAAGAAGAAAATCAAACTTGAAATAAATGTTTTTCTTTTCATTTAAAACTCAAGATATGAACCATTAATAATTAGATTCTAAAACAAGTATTTATTATTTTAAAAAGCTGTCAGAGCACGTACTCCCAGGCAACGAAACTGGACGAAATATTTTTGGTTTGTCCCCATTTTTTTCATGTTCCTCGTCATTAGTAATATTTTTTTCAGCTTAAAAGCAACTTTCTCAGCCCGCTCTCATCCCCACGTCATCAGATACCGACGCTTTGTTACACCCCTCAGCATCTTTTACTAGCGCCACCCTTTAGCGTCTTTATGAGACATTGCGATTTCAACAAAGGGCTCATTTATGCTCGACATTAGATACATGTACGGACACAGACGGAGCTTTCTGTTCGTACTTTGCATTCTTTTCGTCTGTATTTGTGCACGTTTTCAGAAAGCATATGGATATGGATGAAACGGAGCAGTACTAATGGAAATCATGGGGGTAGTGTCGTCTAGTTAGCGAGGTACGACTGCAAGAACAAATGTTATGATGTATTTAATGGCCTCAGATCACCACCGTCTACAGCGCTGCTTCCTCTAGTGCCATCTAGTGGATGTATCTAAGCCAATAAATTACGTGGACAGTGAGCTTTACAATGTTTGAAATTAAAGTATCTATTTTTGTACGTAAAGGGAGCATAACTGAGTCGTAAGTCCAATCTAAACCCATCCACGGCAATACCTGAAGCTGAGAGCAACTGATGTACTTTAAAGAGTAGGAAAGTCTGTGTAAGTCAGGAGGGAGGGAAGGTGAATGGGTCAAACAAAGAAACAAACACACACAAAAAAAAAAATCACCCAGGAATCCACAGTTCTTGTTTCTTGTGAAACCAAATGTCAGTATTGTTTTAACGTACCATTTCGTAAATTACAAATAGCAGTCACATACTGAACTCAGTCATATGATGTATTTACATGACTTTGAGTCAGGGGTGTCCAAACGTTTTTGAATGCCGGCCAGATAAAACAATGTGAAAATACCTAGGGGCCAACTGATTCTCGCATCAATTGTTTGTTTGTTTTTTTCAAAAACAATTGCAACCACCCAAAACATGATTTTTTTTTTATTTTTTTTTTACTTCACCAAGTAGTGTTGTTCCTAAAACTAACCGAGACTGCTTTCACAACATTAACCACATGTTGGGATGTGTTTCAACTGGGCGTCACATGGAGATGCTAAAGGAAGCCCTGTGCATTGCTATGAGATACAGCGGGGTGTGACAAATTTCTTTCTCCCGCCAAAATTAGCATATGTATGCAGGTTTTTTAACATGGGAAAACCTGCTAAAATTAGGCGATGGACTCCTTTCCCATTGCCAGTAGGCAGTGTTGCCAGATCTCGCAAGACAAATAAGCAACCAGGCCTGTGAAAACAAGCCCAAAACAAGTGACTTTTTCTACGGAGCCCCCCTAGGTTCCGGGGAGAGAAAAATAAATAAACTGTGTGCACGGTTTTACAATCAGTGGGGATGGATTTTAAACTGTGGGTACAGATTGTCAATTTACATCCATGTGGACAGATTGGTAAACTGTGACAAGTTGAGCAAATTAACTCCCCAAGGTGATCGACTGATTTAATGGATGTGTGACAAGCTACGTAGGTGGCTACCTTCAGCTCAGCTCTCTGTCTTGACTCGTTCCCTTTGGAGACCGTGAACCCAGTGTCCGTAAGCCTCATTGTGGAGAACGGCGCTGCATTTTTTTAAATGTTTTTCAGTGCTAGCATGTTGTACGAGGTCCGCATGGTGTGCACGTATTTCACACTTACATACTTGAATCCATTATTTTACTGCTTTCTCTTTCTCCCAGTCTTTGTTATATTTCTTCCCGTATTTCGCCCACTTTGTCCCGGGCATTGTTCCTCAAAAACTCTCCTACAGTCCACCATCAGTCGCGCTTATTTTCATTTAAACGTCAATGACATTTTCCTAACCAGAAAAAAAAAAAAACAGATTGCCCTACTCTGCCTCTGATTGGCTAGTACTTGTTGCCATCAGGGTCAGAGCCAATTAAAAGCAGGATGCGGGTGGGAAAAAACTCTGCTGTGTCCTGTGTGTATGGGGAAAGGGGAGGGACAGAGGGAACAGGCAAGACAAACTATCCTTAGTTTAAATAACATATTGAAAATATCTGCTTGACATCTTATTATGGAGCTGGGAACAAGCCCAAATAAGCAACTACGCTTTAGAAACAAGCCCAAAAAAAAACGCGACCCGTGACTACCAATATTTATTAGCGACTTTACAGAAAAACAAGCCCAAAGTCGCTTATAATAAGCGGACTTGGCAACACTGCCAGTAGGCCAGAGCTGTGTGCGTGGCTCTGCAGAAGAGTGACTAGGCCTTTCTGTTTTGTTTTGTTTTTCTTCCTAGTGTGTCAAGTTTGACATCACAGACAGGCCAGAAAAAAGGTTAGTAACCAGTAGAGAGCAGCATGGAGGCCAGTGAAAATATCAAGGTGGTTACTGTACTTATTAATATCTCTTACTTATTCAGTCTCTTCTTCAAACTCTGTACAGACTAAATTTGAAATGATGTTTGAAAGCTGCTTGGGCGGAGACAGACAGTATTTTGTGGCAGCCCATTATTGCACTGCGCCAGTGAAAGGGCTCATTTAGTATGTCCACCCACTTGTGTTTCTGTCGGAGCCAGTCGGAGCTGGAGCTGATAAATACGCTTGACCATCGCAGAGTCATTTGATCCAGGAGTGAATGCTGATTGTTACCTTTCCCACTAAATAAAAAGCCAGGTGTTGGCAGGTGCTCGTGGATTTTTTGTACAGTGTAAAAGGGGCTAAAGTTTTGGTATTTGACGATGTGGGATGAAAAGGGATTGGCTTTTCAGAGAGTAAAACTCATTTCCTGCAAAACTATCTGTGGCCCCTCTTTGCTACCAAACCCCTTGATATGTTCAGTCATCACACTCAATACTTTCCCACAAGTTTGTGACTTTCTGGTCGACTCAGCGCTGCAGGAAATTAACAGTTTTGATGGTCGTGTTGCTGGCAGTGTGACAGCATTGTAATAGAACACAGCAAATGTTGCTCTCTGGGAAATATCACCATTTGTGGATTACTCACTAAAAGTTTGAGTCATTTAGCATTTGAGATTGTTCATTAAACCACAGCACAAGTGGTGAGAGTCATGATCTACTGTAAATGATGGCATCACAAACTGCAGTACAAGATAATGCAAGGCAGCAGAATGTTTACGAGGCAGTGTGTACCAAATTACATTGAGAGATTTTTACTGTATCGTAATGTAAACAGTCACACGAAGGCCGAGTTCTTTGTTTTCAGTCGTTGTCACACACACACTACAAGACTGAAGCCGCAGTGTGTATTCATCATCATTGTTCGTCCCATCTGATGGTGTGAAGATACACACTAGTGTCTCTCTGCATGTGTCTGAAATCACTCCATTTGTGCAGTAAATTTATCCTCTGCCATTTTATCTGAGTGTAAATTGATGCACTAACGCCCTCAAAGATTTCCACAGTGTTATGAAAGAACGACTTCCTTACATTAACAGGCTAACACAGGGCAACGAGGTACATTTTAAAGAGGTGAAAATAATAGCTGTGCAGCATTACATCTGGCAGCGATGACGCAAAATGACGATGACTCATAAGTGTCAGAAATCTCAGTTAGAAAAGAAGTTCTCACATCCTTTAATTAAAGGTGCAGTCAGTGATTCTAATCTGATTTCAGCGAATATCTCCTCACAGTCGATGAGCTGAGTGTTCTGTGAGTGCACTTATAAAAAAGTAGAATTCCCACCTCACGGTCGTATGCCTGCGCACACAGTTTCAAGATTAGAGTCACCAATTCAGTATTTGACTGAATGTCTCCCCTTCTGTTCCTGAGATATGACGCAGAACATGATGATGTCACAGTGACCTTCGACCTTTTGGATTTAAGATGTCATCACTTCATTAATTTATCCTGTTAGACATTTCTGTGAAGTCTTGTCAGAATTACCATGTCAATTCTTGTGGTTCAGCCAAAAAACAGGTTTTGTGAGGTCATGGTGACCTTGACCTTTGACCCTCAACCACCAAATTCTAAATAGTTCATCCTTGAGTCCATATGGACAGTTGTTGAAAACTTAAAAAAAAAAATCCCTCAAGGTGTTCTTGAGTTATCTCTTTCGCAAGATGGACAAAGGTCACAGTGACCTTGACCTATGACCACCAAATTAATTGAGGTTAATTAATTGAAAACTCGGTAATTAGTCTATTTTGGGGTTCAAATGGACGTTTGTGTCAATCCTTGGGCACAGGTCCTGTGTCAGCTCAGTCTGATTTATCGATCTCTTGACCTCCTGTCAGTAGAAACAGTATAGCCCTATATTTTTCTGTTCTGATTTCGGATATAAATTCAATTAAACAGATTGTAAGTGACAACACAAGACTATAAATGAGCTGAAACATGTTTTAAATGTGCTCAAACACAAAATAATTCCAGCAAAGAGACAATGTCATTTTCTTTATAAAATGTAAAACTGAGCTTATTTTGAGATTATTTTAACATGAGATCAGAAATCTCTCCACACCTTGTTTTAACATTCATCAGGATTGATCGTCTGTCAGTTTTACAACTTGTAAATGACGATTATGAGTCTCTTTCCATCACATTAGGTGCCAACTGCCAGCGAAACTGCAGTGATTGACGGAAACATGATGTGATGTGGCATTTTGTGCAGTGAAGAGGTGAGGGTAGATCAAAATGTCATGTCCTTGTAGTAGCAATCGTCCTGTCATCTCAGCGTGCGGGGACATGATCTGATGTTTGACAAGATATGACTTCTAATGTGCTGTAGTTTATATTAATGTATTCTGTGCCACACTCTGCACTACAGCCAAATGACATGCTGCAATTAACCCCAATCAGTGTTACAGTAGTTTATTAGTGGTGTTTGTTCATTCATAATATCTTAAAAGTAATGTTATAGTATTTTACATCAGTCATTTTAGCATTGTAGACTCTAAAAATCATTCCTAATGAGAGGCTGTAACATTACCTTGTGAAGGAATTATGAAGCACTTTTATTTAAACTATTTTAGCCCAACAGTTAAAGTTTGACCTAAAAAATGATGTGACAATCAATGTGTCTCAAATCCCATTCTTCTATTAGTACACTTCAATGCAGATTTGCACTTACAGGAAGTGAGGGCGGCTGTTGTTTTTAACAGCCCTTTCTTCTTCATTGTCGTCTTTTTAAACCGCGAATTGCAAATGGACGGTGGAGCATTATCGCCCACATTTGACCGCCATCTCTGCCCACAGTTAAACCAAACTTACACCACAATGTCAATGCTGATAAAAAATATGCTGTTGTAGCTAGGAGCAAGTTAGCTAGCTAGCAAATTTTGATGTTAACTAGCAAGCTTACGTTAGCACTTGCATTATTGTTCACGGTACTAAATCATTACAGATCCAACAAACATTACTGGCGGCTTCTATTTGACAACTGTTTTGGTACTTTGTGCAAAAAACATATAACTTACAACTATATAACGCATTGTTCACTGTAGCTAGCTCAGACTACTTGTTGTCAAAAGTCAAGAAGTTTGTGACGTAGCTTTCACTACATCACAAAGATGGCGGTTGAGGGTTAGAAGTGTCCATCATTCCACACTCAACTTTTGGACCGTTTTGAGTGCGTCAGTAGTGCACTGTATTTTCCCATACTATGCAGTGTGAACGCACTCAAATTATTAAGTGTTTAGTTAGCAAAGAAAGCCAGGTGGTAGTTCTCATAGAATTGCCGCTGTGTAACAGCATCATGGTCACAATCATGATTGGGATAATTAGAATGAATGACTCACAGGTTACTTTGTGAAGCGCTTGTCAAATTCTTTCCTTAGCAACTTTAGTCAGTAGCATTTTAATTAGCATTTTAGCAGGCTGATGTTTAGTACAGCTATGTAACTAAAGGCACTGCACTTTCTACACTTTCAGGTGCATTTATCAAAATGGTTTTTTTTAAGATAAAAATAAATAGTTAATGTTTTATTGCTAAGTATCACTTCCCTGAACATTAGCAACAATTAGCGCAATATAGTACCATAGTTTTAGAGCTCGAACTCATAGCATTTAGCATTTTGTACTAGTTTGGACACCACTGTTAGCCTAAAACATATTTTCACACTCAGTTGTTTGTAATCAGAGTCAGAAAGTTAAGTGCTGACTTTTCAGTAGTGTTGGCAATACTAGCAGCGTTTATGTGCAATTTGAAAATTGCATTTTTAAGGAAATAATTTCAGGCCAACAAATTCGCATTAGCTTCTCCTCCTCATTGGCATCCATCACTCATTCTTGAGAATTGGAACGTTTTTGACTCTTCACTTACACTGTAAAATAAATGTAAAAATATCAAAGTCCTGACTATGAAACCTCGTAATGGGCCAACTTGAGTGATTTAATTTTTTCCTGAGTAGCATGCATGACGGATGTCAGAGGTAGATCTGACAGAGTTGACAAAAAGTTGTATATGTATTCATTTCACAGCAGTCGTAATGAGGAGCTATTTTATTTTTCAAAGTTGCCAAAAGTCTCCTAATGTGAATCAAAATACTAATTTTTAAACCATAAACCTTGTTTAGTTTTGATTTAGAAGGGACACACCCCATAGCAATATTATTTAATGAATATATCAGAAAACAGAAAGCTTGACCAATACTTTACTACCCGTTTGGACACCAGAAGGTGAGACAGGAGTCCTTGTGTTATAGCTCATTTCTTTTATGCCTGATTAAATGATGTTTTTTGTAGAAACTAGTTGACAAAAAATTGGGACACATCTTTAAAGGGGCAGCACTTTAAAGGGACAGTACATCTTTACACCGATGTTATCACTACTGACTTTTGGGGTTTCGATTTTGAAGGCTTTTAACATATTTTTTAGTTGTTTGAAGTAGGGATGCACGATAATATCAGCATGTATCTATTCTATTCTATTCTATTCTGTTCATCTCATCAGTACTGGGTGATATCGGCTTTAATCGGAATCGACCAACATGATTTTTCTTATTTTGCATAATGATTGAATATTACATGCACTGAAAAGTGTTGTATTTCATGTCTCCACCTGCTGGCTGGCTGTCACATGCATAATATGATGTTAATTCCACAACAGAAGAGACTTGATAATTACTAAAATTAGGATGGAAAAAAGTAGATATATTGGTATTGGTTATCAGCCAAATGAGTTGTTATATATCAGCCATAAATCCAATATCATGCATCCCAAATTTGAAGTTGTGAATTCCTGTCAGGGACAAAGCTGTTTTCTCACACTGGGCAAGTTTAGTTTTAAGTTAAAAAATGTAATTTATAAATCGTATTTATTTCATGTAAATAAGCCCTTTAAAAAATAATGTTTCACCCCAGTAATGGAGTTAGTGTGTTGAAAAGTTATAATTTTTAGGGTTTTTTTCTAATAGGACATGATTTCTTCCAGTTCTCAAGAATGGATGAAATATGGATTCATAGTGCCAACTCTCCAGTGTGCTGTTAGTTTTCTTGGATCTTTTTGGTTATTTATTAAAGACTCACCGGTGCTAACACACACACATTCTTGTACTCCTATCTTTGTGAGTACCCTCGTTGACATAATGCACTCCCTAGCCCCTTACCCTAACCTTGACCATCACAAATAAATCCCTAACCCTTACCTAAACCTTATTGTAACCTGAACCTTTAAACCAAGTCATAGCCTTCACACAGGCCTTTGAAGAAGTAAGGACCGGCCAAAATGTCCTCACTTTCCAAAAATGTCCTCACTCGCTCGTTGCTAAAGTGGTGGTCCTCACTATGTAGCATGTACAAGTACACACACACACACACACACACACACACACCAGAATCTTCACTGATATGCAGGGATCCATTAATGTAGAAAAAGCAGGACATTGATACTGAAATCGAAAACCTCTTCATCACCAGCAATCACCAAGCTAAGAGATGATCATATGGCATCAACAGCCTGATCTATTGGCTCAGATCAATACATATCTGTATCGATATTTGTCTCTAATTTACTCCAACTCTGCCCAGAGTTTCAACAGAGCTGTGTTATACTGTATAAATCCATAAACTACATTAGAAGAGACTTAACTCCGCCCTCAGTGAAATGTTTATTTAACCACCCAAAAACCTCTTTATACTTTTATTTTTGTCCTGATTCTTTAGCGAGATGCAGATTTCACACATTGTTCCTGTTGCTTTGCTGGTTGTGAGCCAATCTCCTCCTTGTCAGCAGCACTTTTCTGTTTCCTCTGCAGCTCATTACGACTTGTCACCTCACATCTGCAGACAGACAGACAGACTGACTGACAGGCAGGCTCCGCTGCGCTCTGTGCTGATTATATAACTACTTTCCTGCACACAGGATGGCAGATGAGTCATGTTGTAAAGTCAGAAGTGTACGCACTGGGAACAGGGAGCTGAAGTTGTCTTGTTAGTGCTCGTCAACATGGTGTAATAATCGAGTTTGGTGTCTGGTAATTTATTCGTAGCCTTCGTTACCTTTTAGTATCTCTGCAGTCCAACTTGTGTTCATCGCTGCTGCTGCTGCTGCTGCTGCTGTGACCCACTTTCCTTTGCAGTTTCAGCTCTGTTTGTTTTATCTGATGGGGGGGAAGTTTTTCATTTTTCATACACAAGGACACAGAGAGACATGAAGTTAGATTAATTCAGAGAATGCACTCTGTATGTTCTCATAAAAATGGAGATATGCATACAATACCATACGAACATTTGGAATCTGTTGCTACAAAGGCTTGATTGGGTCCAGTCAGATGTTTGAGAGGACAACTCTGTTTGAATGGTCTTTACTGTCAGGATGTACAAAGTCCTCTTCACAAATACATTTTATTTAGTCTGAAGGATTTGTTTTGTACATGGAGAATAAAATGCTGTTCAATGGTTCAACCAGACTGACAACTGAAAGAGACAAAAGGTCCCTCTTCGCAGCAGCTGAGAAAGTCTGCCTCACTGCCTGTTTTCAGCTGACAACCAAAATGCACACGCGTCACTCAGAAATAATATCCAAGCAGCAAGACTTCTTTTCTCCAGATGCTCCTCAACCGAGCAGCAGCCGAGCCTGCCTGTGACCCGGGCATTAGCTGTCTAACTGTGAAGTGTACATGCTAATGTTACCTTTTTCAAAACACCTACTGGAGATCTCATCACCGCTGTTTGCTGTTCAATTTAAGGACGCAGATGCTCTGGACATGAGAAGGTTTTCCATCCAATTTTCATCAAGCAACAGTTGACAACACCCTTTGTCCCACCACCTGGTGGTTCAACCGGTCCTGGTCTAAAACCATCATTTCTGGCAGACTTTAAACCACAGACACTGAGGTGGAGCAAAAAATTGGGTGTAGGTGATGGAACTGTTCGTCCATTTCATTCTTCTTCTTTTGAAATATTAATATGACACTAGTCCATAGCCATTGGTAGCTTTGTCACCTCCTACCTATGCCAGTCCTCAATGCCTATGTGCAGTTTCACATAGATTGACTATGTCAGTGAGTAGAAAAACGTGGGACAGACAGAATGACTGACTGACAGAATGACACACTGACAGTTTCCGTGATTATGTACAGCATACCATACCATGACTTAGTCATACCAAACATTAGAAAACACCAACATTGGTCCACAGGGGGAGCCACAGCGATCGGTCGCATTTTAGCCATTTTGAAGCATTTTTCTGTTGTTATAGCGCCACCCAGTTGCCAATTAGAGTTAAATTTCTCCAGTCACCTTGAGGCGTCCTGTTCTACATATCTACCAAGTTTAGTAAAAATCCATATGGCGGTTAGGCCTAGATAAGAAATGAGCTCTCTAGCGCCCCCATTTTGTTTGATGGGGTCAATAATGGAGGGGTCCCCTCAGATTATGTGTGGTCATATGCCTACAAAGTTGCGTGGTGATGGGTGAAACCCTTGAGATGTTATACACCTTTATGTGATGAGCCACGCCCTCCGCAATATTCATTGCCTTATAGAAGCTCAGTTTTAGTAAGTTTTCCAACTTTTGCCAAGAGGGAACTTTAGATATTGGTCCCTAGATTATGTTCACCCAGTTTCATGCAGATCGCTCAAACTTCCTAGGAAGAGATCCATTTGAAGTGTTTTTCAAAAAATTCAAAATGGCGGAAAATCTATATAAGCGGAAGTTATGGGTTCTTGAGGCAAATGTGTTCCTCATGAGGAGAGGCATCTCTGTGCAAAGTTTCATGTCTCTACGACATACGGGGCATGAGATATGCCCATTCAAAGTTTGACATTTCAGTCGGTTGCTATAGCGCCCCCCTTTGGCCAATTGATGTAATATTGCTTCATTGGCATCCTCCCATGACCCTCTACCACTGTGCCAAATTTCACATGGATTGACCAAGTCAGTGAGGAGAAAAACGTGGAACACACACACAGACAGTTTTTGTCATTATATAGTCAGATTCAGCGTCTAAATTATCCTGTTTTTATCTCAGTTAAAATAGTTATTATTGAAGCTAAGAAGAGAAACATCACTACAACAGCTGATTACAAATGGTAGCATTCATATCTTTTTATGGCCTTTTGCAGGAACCACTTGTACGAACAGATTTGTATTTAAAGGGACCGTGTGGAGTCAAAGGTCTCCTCACGTTGTCTCTGTAGGTGTCAGCTGTTCATTTCTTCTCTGATTAAATGTGACGTCTCTAAAAAAGCTTTCTGAAGCGTCTGGATTTATATTCCACCCTGTGACAGATGACAGGTAGCAGACAGTGTGTGTCTCTTCAGTCTATCAGGCAGAGGGCAGCCGTCAGTCTGATTCGCTTCACTTTAGTGAGCGTCCTCTCCTTGGATCTCCTCCTCTCCTTTCTCCTTATCTTAGTTATCCACTTCTTAATCAGTATTCACTTCAGTTCCAAGGACAGCATTCACAGAGCGTTACCACAAGAAGTCCTCATGAATGCTGCCAAATGTTTAGTCTTTTTTAACAAAGCTGCTGAGAGCAACTTTCACTGAGGAATCCCTAAAATGAGACAAGTAGCGGCATTAACATTTTGTTTTCTTAACAAACTGTGAGCGATCTGTGTGAGAGATAGACAGGAGTGCAAAGACTAAATTAAAGACACTGATTGGTTACATGAACTGTAAATCTTTGTCATTTGAGGAGTTTATTCTACACATAAGGCCAAAACGTGAGGCGCACTGCCATTTTATAAGGGAGATCTGTGTGGGTACATGAGACCCTAAAAAAGAGGCTGGATCATGGGGAGTACCACCAGTTGGTCCTCCATTGTTTACCAACTGTAAACTTGTTGTCGTGACCACCACAGAAGCCCCGCCTCTCAAATCATCCAATTGGACAATTGGAAAATGACGACAGAAGAGATGACGTGGGGCGCTTTTCTGCTCGAAGCTGAAGTTTTTCTAACTTGAGGAGTTCAAAGTGCTCCGCCACAGGGTTGTGATTATTTAATGTACATTTGATGAATAACACTGAGATGTTCCGTGTGCGGAAAGTTGTGCAAACCACCGTCTTTATTAAATCCCCTGCCGTCAGAATTAACTTATATTAATTAATGATATTTTTCAGAACACTTACAGGCTGACTGAGTGTCTTCAGTAACTCAAGGCTGCTCTGGCAGCCTCCTCCTCTACAGGCTGCATTGATATACGTAATGTACCTGAATTAGATTTATTATCAACATAATTAGGGAATGTCTTTAATTAACATATATGCCAAGTGGCAAACTGTTAGGCGGCACTGTGGCACAGTGGTCAGCACTGTCGCTTTGCAGCAAGAAGGTTCTGAGTTCTTTCTTTCCATGTGCACTTTGCATGTTCTCCCCGTGTCTGCGTAGGTGTCGATGCATGAAGGTTAATTGTCTCTTACTGAGTCTAAATTGTAGGTGTGGATGTGAGCGTCTGTCTGTACGTGTCAGCTCTGTGATCACTCCAGCCCCCCCACAGCCCTGTAAAGGTTGAGTGGGTATAGCAAATGAACATCTGCCAACTTTTACAGAAAATGTATTTGATTTGTTTCCCTACAGTCGTCACTCTTGCAATACAACATCTGCTCATAGCAACTGAAGCATTATTACACCTTTATGGTTATGTTTAGGCGCTCCTGGTTAAAGTTGAGGGAAAGATTGTCTTATGACTTTATTGTCCGCTGATTTTTCTACTTTTTTTTCAGCTCATAAAAGGACCACGAGCCAAGATTGTTCGATATCTGAGGGTGTTTCTTCCATGTTTTTTGCGAGCGTGTCCTCCGGCACACAGAGCTGAAAAAGTGTTTTAATGATATAACAAAGTAGGAAATCTCAGGAATTCAGTCCAGCTTGAATAGTTTGTGCTTCCTTTAAGATCCTGACTTTTCCTGCTTGATCATCACTATGTGTTGTGTTCATGGGACATGTAGCTGCGTTTCCAACAAATTTTTTTGGTATAGTACGTTTAGAGGCGTACATAATTATCTGGAAATGAATAACGGTTATTTTTTACCATTCAGATTTGTAGGCCTAAAGTGATTATTGCATTCTACGATTGTAAAAATGTGTAGCCTATACATCAAATAAAAAAGTTTTAACATTTCATCAACTAAACTGAGATACGTCTGAGATCTGGTGTGATCTTAAGGAGAGGTGGCTGCCGGGAGTCTTCCAAATCCAAAAAAGGAAGAGTCATGAAGGAAAATTGAGGATTTAATAGTGTGAGGACACATTCATGTGCTTTCACCACCAATGCTGCAAAGTTAAAATACTAAATAATTAGAATTAAAAATAGCCCACAGCAGAGAAGCCGCCTCGTAGTAAATCATATTAATGAATGCTCATTCAGACCTTTATGTAATGCTGATGGGCTGATTTAGACTTAATATGCTTTTACCTATATTCAGATACTTATTTTTTTTCTTGTTTGGCCAATAATGATTCTCTGATTAGTAAAGGTTGCTGATCCCTGACCTAGACCCAAGATCTGTTGCGCCTTTCCACAGCACACAGTCCTCTTAAATGTGGGCGGGGTTGTTGTCACTCACTGCTCCGTCCAGCACTCTCTGTATTTCCTCATCAGCGGTGACACAGATGGAAGTCTGCACCTGGTTTATCGTCCACAGAACGA
>NC_065521.1:44477352-44486707 GCF_006386435.1 Epinephelus moara | reverse complement strand
TTCTGTTTTCACAGGAAATGTACAGTTTGCATACAGTCTCTTTCAAAATAAAAGCACTACGTCGGTACAACACCGTAAATTGACATTTTTCCTTTAAACAACAAACACGTGTTTGGGTTTGGGAAAAAAGAGCAGCGTTTGGTTTTGGAATCTTACGGGATACGAACACCGCTCTCTCCGGTGAAAGTCAGTGTTTGTTTGACCCATCTACCACCACTCCCACCCGCCCCACGCAGACTTTCACCACCTTAACTTTCATCCTTGTCACGTATCATGCTGATGTTAAAGGACGACCTTTTTTTGTTTTTTTTGTTTCTGATGCTGCAAGTCACTGCCCAAGCACCAGATTTGAGACTTCCAGTCATCTCACCCCTGAGTAAGCGTTGTGGTTCTCTGTTGACCAATCAACCGACTGCAGTGTTTCTAGCTCCGCCTTTTAGTAACAGATTAGTGCGGTAGGTTCCCTGACGGAGGGGTGACCATAAATGGGGACGGTTCTGTTGGTACCATCCACAACTTTTGACCATGAAAACGTAAAAGTAACTGTTCTAATGTGAACCTAACTGAACCAAGCCTAACCTGACTGCTTGGTGGAAACAAGACTTTTAGGATATTAAACTTTTCTGGACCTTAAATCTGACTCTGCTTCCGAACAGCATGAGATATCATCTTGATGCGTCTCTGACTGAATTTATATTCCCTCTTTGCTTTCCTCTTTTATTCAAATCTTCCATCAGAAACTTCCCGGCAAGGTTATGAATGGGCACAGGGCGACTGTTACTAGTTACCATGGCAACAGTCATTATGATCTGCTGCTATGGTGACAAAGGAGAGGTGTGTGTGGGAGGTTAGCTTCATTCAGCCTCGTTCAGATACTCAGTGAGGGGTTACATGTATGACACACACACACACACACACACACACACACACACTTCCCTCTCAATCGCCCTCTCTCCCCTCCCCTCTCTTCTCGTGCTGCTTCTCCTCCTCCTCTTCCTCTTTATCGCTGTTTTCTTTATTTCCAGTCATTTGCTGTTTTCTTCTTGATTAAATCTTTCTCTGTGTCTCATGATGTAAATATACAGATAGTCATTCTTCAGTCTGTTGACTTTATTCTTATGTAAATTATTTAAAAAATAGATTGACCATGGATGATATACAATATATTATAAAAAGTATGAAATACAAAAGAAATCTATTATCCACTGCAAACGATAAGAATGTACCTGATGATGATGATGATGATGATGATGATGATGGACGTGACGATTGTTTCTGTGCGATGATTAACAACTGCGATGATTATAATGATGCTGATGATAATGTCAGGACGATGACTTTACCAATGGTCAACGATGATGATGATGACGATGATGATGATGATGGTGGTGATTGATGAAGATTAAGATTAAAAACTCTTATGATTCTAAAGAAATCATTTCGTGAAACTGTTTTTATTCTTGTGAAGTCATTGCTGGTTGGTTGAATCTGATGACATCACAGTGAAGTCGGAGGTTCGGTGCTTCAGAAATGTTCATCAGTTTTATCCGCCCAGTATGACGTATGTGACACAAACATTCCTCTGGAAGCAGACGTTATCTGATTGGTTGAGTCAAACATCAATGGGCGGAGCCAAACTCATCTTAACACATACTGAAGCTTCAGTCACCAAGTGTATAAAAGTAAACAGGAAAAACCACGACATTTCTGATTAAATTGTCAGACTGATAAAAGTGTATATTTTTCTTGGCCGAGGCCGTCAAGCACAATTACATCTGACATAGGGCTGTCAAAACAACACGTTGATTTTAATTTATTAGTCACAGAAAATAGGATTGCACAGTGTACACCGAGACAATAAATTATCAGCTGACAATGAGACATTTTTATAATGATGCATTATTCCCTTAGTTAAAATTATAGCTGATAAACAGCACGGATAATACGAGGCCAGACTGCTTTCATTGACTTAACAAGGGCAGCGTTTACACACCCGACACAGTGGCTGGCGAAACTTTAAACTTGGTTACGAGACGCCAATAAACACAGAGAAGAAGAAATACAACTGCAACCCACCAGTTAGGAACCACAGCCATAGTGTCCAGACGTCTGAGAGATTTTTCTCATAAGTCCTTTTCAATGTTTAGTGGTGAGATGGACTCGCACACACAGCTCAGGTGCAAAAGCGTTGCAGTGCGCAGTTTATTTTCAGATATATTACGATGAAGATCATGTTTATTTTTCACTCGAGGCATTCCACTTGTGTGAACACAGTTTACTTGCCCTGGGTGAGTGTTACTGTCGACCTCTGTGACAGGAAAAGAACACTACACACTACCAGGTAGAGCGCACTCAGGGCAGTGTAGGGATTCAGTTGATCTAGCGATAACGTGCAGATCTTTTTTTCCATTGACCAGTTGATTGGTTGAAGAGAAGGTAGAATTTCAGTTAACCAAGATTTTCTTTGGGTGATTACAGCCCTACTGTACTGAACTTACACCAAATCGTGACTTTTGTGTACGCCCTAGTAGTCATGGATGGATCATTGAACTGGCCTACCAGACACAGGCCCCGGGGCCCAAAGTGTCAGGAGGCCCCTCCAGCCTTAACTTGCAAAATGTCATTCAAATTAACACATACGGACCAGGCAGACACACAAAAAGACCATAAAGAGATGCAAAATAACAACAAATACAAAACAAGCATAAAGAGACACATAATTAACACGAAACAACACAAAACAACCAAAAAAGACAAAACTACCATAAAGAGATTCAAAATGACCTCAAAGACGCCCAAACAGCTACAGAAAGACACAAAACAACCACAAGGAGACACAAAACCACAAAAAGTCTGTAAAGTAAAGTAAGCCTAAAAGTAGTTTTAGGCAACTAAACCACTAGGTTAGGTTGAGTCAACACAATTATGGGGTTAGGATTATTCAACAAAATCATGTGGTCAGGCTTCAACAACAAAAGCACACCGTTAGTTTTAGACGACTAAACCAATAGGTGAGGTTTAGGCAACAAAATCGTTGGGTTAGGTAACAAAATTATGGAGTTAGGATTAGGCAACATAATCATAGGGTTTGGATTAGGCAATAGAATCCTGGGGTCAGACTTCAACAACAAAATTATGGGTTAGGATTAGGCAACAAAATTATGGGGATGAGTTAGGCAACAAAATTATAGGGTTAGGATTAGACAACATAATCATAGGGTTATGATTAGGCAACAGAATCATGGGGTTAGGTTTAGGCAACAAAATTATTGGGTTAGGATTAGATAATAAAATCATCTGGTTAGTTTTAGACAACTATACCTCTAGGTTAGGTTTAGGCAACAAAATTATGGGGTTAGGATTAGGCAACAAAATCATTTGGTCAGGCTTCAACAACAAAAGCTCATGGTTAGTTTTAGACAACTAAACCTCTAGGTTAGGATTAGGCAACAAAATCATGGGGTCAGGCTTCAACAACAAAATCGTGGGTTAGGGTTAGGCAACAAAATTATGGGAACAGAATCCTGGGGTCAGGCTTTAACAACAAAATTTTGGGGTTAGGATTAGGCAACATAATCATAGGGTTAGGTTTAGGCAACAAAATTATGGGGTCAGGTTTGGCAACATAATCACAAGGTTAGGGTTAGGCGGGGAAAAAAAATCATAGGATTAGGCAACAGAATCCTGGGGTCAGGCTTCAACAACAAAATCGTGGGGTTAGGTTTAGGCAACAAAATTATGGGACTAGGATTATTCGACAAAATCATCTGGTTAGGATTAGACCACATAATCATAGGGTAAGGAATAGGCAACAAAATTGTGAGGTTAGGTTTAGGCAACATAATCATAGGGTTAGGATTAGGCAACACAATTATGGGGGTAGAAATAGGCAACAAAATCGTGGGGTTAGGTTTAGGCAACAAAATTATGTGGTCAGGCTTCAACAACAAAAGCACATGGGTAAGGGTTAGGGGGAGAAGAAACATCAGGCCTTGACTCATCATTCACACAGAGAGCGACCACCTGGTTCTTGGGTTAAAGTCCAGGGTTTGTTTGACCTAACCACCTTCTCTCCTGCCCGCCCTGCAGGGATTTTCCAGCTTGTCAAATTATGTTGGTATTGGCGGTGTTTCAAACTGATTACAGACGGCATTATACATTGACGCCACCTGGTGGCCTATCATACCGCCACGAAAGGTGCCTTCTTGCATCAGTGTCTGACGCTGAAGTCACTGACAAAGTGGTGGTATGTGACAACATGAGAATGGGCTGGTCAAACTTGTGATGTCATAGGGTTTAAAGTCTGGAGCCACTCCATGGACACTGAATTAGAGCCTGATTTTGGGGATACATAAAATAATTTCTTTTTTATACCCAATTGAGCTTTATTCTACTGTAGAGTTCTCAGTTGTGAGACAGGAAGTGTACCCATATACCCAGAAAGTTCCCCTGGCTGCTCTCAGTGTCATCTGGGACATCTTTGCCAGTTCAATTCATTGAGAAGCTCCAGCCTTTATACCCTATGACATCATACATTAGTTTAACTTCTGTTGTTTCTGGATTTGGCAAAGAGTTGTTCATGCTTACTAATACTTTTGAACTGTCTTAGACGACAGGATGAACATGTACCAATTGTGAAAATGTGTTGTTCCCCTTTAAAGCTTTAAAAATCGATGTTTGGTTCCTACATGTGTACTCACTCAAACTGTCATGTTATATCATGTCGAGTCACATTCACGGCTCCGATCTGTCCCCCCGACTAAAGCCGAGGTCAAGGGGAGGCGAGGTGAGCAGGCAAGCGAGGGATAATTCAATTAAAGTCTTAGAGAGTGAGAAGAGGAGGAGACGCTCAGGTCTGCAGAGAGAAACAGATCGAACTCATTCACACTTCAGGAAAACACACTTCAGCACTTTTTTCTTTTTTCTTAGCTGCTGGGCGAAATTGGATTTCTCAACAAGCTGAGTGGAATTCAAACACTTTCCTATCGAGCCTCTAAAGCCTGCTGAGGGGGCACAGGAAGCAGGAAGTACAGGAAACAGGAAGTACCATGAAGAGCAGGGGGTCGACTTTAGATCACCCTCTACGCTTACAAGTGACTATTTGAACCCTTTCTGTGACTCATTGTGATGTCTGCAGTGAGCATGTCGACTTCCTGACTGACTGACTGAGCTGACCGACACAGACTCGTTAGCTTGCTAATTAGCTAATCTGTAGCTCAGGAGGGAACGACAGGACGGAAGTGGAGGTTGAAGTGTGAATTAAAAGTAGATAAACAGATGATAGTTTCCTGTTTCAGCTGCTTCTCCTTCTCACTTCACTTCACGTTCAGTCACTTTAAAGACAGAGGCTTTTTATTAAATGGATTCACCTGCTAACAATGCAGCTAATCTGTAGCCAGCAGCTAATGAAGAGGATGAATGAGGTGGAAATTGGCAATAAATAGTCTGATTCAGTTTGTGTTCCGTTTGTGCTTCTGCTGTTTTCGCCTTGAAGGGAATCTGAATCCATTTAAACAAACAAGCTTCCTGTGAAATGAGTTTATCTGCTAGCAAGGGAGCTAATCTGTAGCCAGAAGCTACCGCAGCTTCCCACAGGGATTAAATCTTGCAGCTTGTTAGCCCACTGACTTACTATAGGCCTCTCTCAGTGAGAGCTGTTGACACGAGGCTCAAAATGAAACATTTCTGCATCTGTTTTCTCGTCATTTAACAGCTCTGAGAGAGAGCTTCATGCTAACTCCAGTGTTTAGTGTCGTGGGTCAATAGCCCTTCCTGCCTGCCTTTGCGTTTAGCCAAATGCCATCGTCAGCTGTGTCTGAAGCCTTGTTGAACCCTCATTGATCCGGTAAATACATGTAAACACATATGAACTTGGGAGAACGGCCTGCAGACGCATCATTTAAGAGGAAGTGACTGTGCAACACGTTACTGAACGGCGTCCATTAAACCTGCCAGTTAGTATGTGGAGTAATCATTATAATTATCATTATTCCATCTATCAGATGTCAGAAAATAATGTAAAATGCCCAGATGCCATAGTACCACCTACAAATCACTTGTGTTATCTGACCAGTGGTTAAAAAACTCAAGAAATTTTATTCACTGTCATTTGTAACAAAGAAGGGCAGCAAGTCCGCCCACGTTTGAGAAGCTGGAAGCAGAAAATCTTTGTCATTTTGCTTGAAAAATTATGGAAATAATGAAGTGATTAGCAAACTTGTTACAGATTAATTTTTCTTTGTATTGACTGATCAGTTACACAAGTGATCATGTCAGCTCTTGTTTATCATCTCCCATTAGAACACAAAGACTCTAGAGTTGTGTCAGTCAAAGAGGACACGAGATTCTTATGACTGATGAATTGATACTTGTGTACGATATATTTCTAACTGTTACAGAATTATTCAATAAACGGGTTTAACATCATCATCAAATTCTGTAAACCCAAAGCTCCCCAATCTCAAACTGCAGAGATGGGATTTAATTGAGAGTGTACTAAAAAACCTGGATCACTGGGCAGAAAAAAGTGAAGAAACCCAGGTCTAAATACTGTACTCGTTACCTGACCCTAACCCTCGCCCCCAATGACCTCAAACACCCCTGGTGAAGGTTACAACCAGAATATGACCAGAAAGTTCAAATTTTGTGAACATTAAACTTCAAGTCACCATTTAATTAAACAAAAAAAAAAAACAACACTTGAAAAAAGATGAAGTATAAAATGTTCCCCTTTAAACATTTTCATAATATTCTCACAATATTTTAAATCATGTAGATTATGTGTCTGTAAAGTGTTGCAGTCTGAGACAGGTTTAAATCAGCTGCAGCAGTTCTTTTTTTTACCTTTTTAACTAACTAATGACGTGACACCCACGAGCTGCCCTTCATCACATCCTGCGTACTGTGTGTCAGTATCTTGTATTTGAATCATTATTACAGGCATAAAGAGGTGAGAGTGTCCAGATTTTCACAAGTAAAACTAAAAAATAAACATTACTTTGTGTAGCAGAGGTATTTTGTCTTCTCTCATATCCTGTGAATAATCTCACGACCCGTATGGTTTATCTTGTGACCCCTTGGAGAGGTCCTGACCCCAGATTGGGAGAGCTGAAGCTTAAATAAATTATTCCCAGGTCACCTTTCATTCATGAAGTGCACCTCAAAATACAAAAACACAAAGAGACAAAACGGTTGCAGCTGCAGACTGAACGTTCGGAGGCTGACAGCAGCCGCCGATGCTCTGCAGTTTTTAGGATCATTATCTCAACATGGAGACTTAATTATGTCATTACCTGGAGATATTTTCTGAAGGTGGTTCATCTCCTTTAGTGTAACTGTAATTACAGATAATCTGCTCAAGCAGGGAGGAAATCTCTGCTTCTTTTCCTAAACACGCTATAACCCACTTTAATCTTTGTTGAATCTGTTGTGGGGATTTTAAATTGTCAAGTCTACGTCATCTGTGTAGTTTAATCAGATTTGATCAGCTACATTCATTATCGATTAATTTGCCAATTATTCGCTTGATTAAGTTTGTCAATATAATGTCGGAAAATCCTGACCAGGGCCCAGTATAGTTAAAATAATAATAATAATACTACAGTTCATTTATAGGTGCCTTTCAAGATACTCAAGGTCACCTTACAGGCAGATAAAGAAAATAATGACAGATTAAGAAAGTCAACAAGATGAGGAATTATAAAAAATAGATAATAAAACAACAAACAAATAATAAATAGTTTCCCATTTCCCAAGCAGACGTTCTCAAATTGTTTTGTCCGACCAACAGTCTGAACCCCCAGATTTTCATAATGCAAAGATATGACACGGAGAACAGAAGCAGCTTGAAACACACAAAAATTACTAAAATCATTGATTGATTAAGATAGTTGTCAATGATACGATCAACTGTTTAATCAGTTGTGTGAGTGTGTATTCCAGTTGTATTAATCATGATAGACTTCCAAAGTACTTAGACGTTTTCTTTTACAATCACTAACCAATAAAAACTTTGCCACATGGTCAGAAATTAAAATATGACTTTAGTTTCTGAATCAGTGACTGACTGAAATATTGTAGTTTCTGACTGTCTTCATTGAAGCCTCACCGACTTCCTGTCTATGCATCTGACTCAACTCTCGTAGCGTGTTTTCGGCTGATAGCGCCGTGCACGTCGACACACCGAGGTGACACTGTCTCTGACTTCCTGACAGAGAAACAGAGTCGCTCGTCTCTGCAGCCTGAAGCTGCTGGAAGACAACCAGCCCGCTGCGCCTCCACATGTTGGTGAATCAACACCGGTGTTTTTATTCCCTCCTCGAGGAGCGAGACAAAACACGGTACACCTCCAGGGAGAACATGGAAATGAATGGGTTCTAAGAGGAAGAGCCAACGGCACCCATCACTCCCCGAATGTCTCACTCTGCATATCAGCTAAACACACACGAAATATTCTGGGAATACCTGACGCAAGCTTTTTTATAAACAGTCTGTGTCCGTTATGTGGGAGGAGAACATTTCCTGAAGTGTGGTGTCCTGCAGTCCTTTAGAAAATGATTTCTTTTTTTTTAAATGATTCATGATTCATTCACCAAACATTGATTCTTTGATGGTTCCTGATGAAGGAACGCTGATGTTAACTGTTGATAACTGACAGGTGTGATGACGGGACAGCGAACCACATGACACACTGAAAGCAGCTCAGCTCATTTGACAGGAAGCCTAAAGTCAGAGCATGTGACGAGAGGCAGGTGTGTGTCACTAACACCTGGTGAAAAGACGACAGGGTGGTGATGTCACCAAACAGCGACCCCGCTGATTTCTGGGAAACAATCGGCAGCTGAACCTAGGAATTCTCGGGATGTTCGGCGTGCTGGACATGTGCGACCTTTGCCCTCTGTTTTGTCTGCGCACCTCCGGGACCTGGTCGCCTCTCCGCAGGTAGGCAAAGCACCTGGCTGACCTCTGACCTCTGAGTACAGTAACTGTGACCTGCTGTGACCTTCAGGGATTCAACTTCCTCGAACTCCACCTCTTCCTTTCCTCCTCCTGCACACCCCTAGGTCTTCCTGTTTGTTTTCCTCCACCTGCAGTGATGCCAGTAACAGAGGGAGAGATGCTTTCATACTGTTTATTTGAAACTCTATTGCAGAACATTTGCCAAGGGGTAGGAAACAAGGAATTAAATGATAACTAGTCCATACCCATTGGTAGCTTTGTCACCTTCTACCTATGCCAGTCCTCAGTGCCTATGTGCAGTTTCACATAGATTGACCACGTCAGTGAGTAGAAAAACGTGGGACAGACAGAATGACTGACTGACAGAATGACACACTGACAGTTTCCGTGATTATGT
>NC_065521.1:44473187-44477070 GCF_006386435.1 Epinephelus moara | reverse complement strand
GGCATCCTCCCATGACCCTCTACCACTGTGCCAAATTTCACATGGATTGACCAAGTCAGTGAGGAGAAAAACACGGAACAGACACACAGACAGAGTTTTCTTCATTATATAGTCAGATATTTCAGTTTTCATTTCAATTTTTTTAAGCCCAACATCACAAATCACAATTTGTGTCACAGGCACATTTTTTATTTTTCTAGCACCTTTCATACAAGAAGCGCAGCACAAAGTACTTTACAATAAGAGCAGTATTTCATGGTTCACATGAAAATAGACATAATGGACATAAAACAGACAAACGAGGACATTTAAAACAATTTAAAACATAGATTAACTGATTCATAAAATCATAGAGTTGTAAAACTATAAATCATAAAATCAAGTAAGATTTTTAAAGAGTTGCAGCAGCGTGAAGCGTAAACAGAGTTTCAGACCTGTATGAGGAGAGTCAGAGTTAAAGTCTAAAGTGAACAGATACTTTTTTATCTTTCTTTTAAAAACATTTAGCGAGCAGCTTCTCTGAGATCTATAGGTGGTGTGTTCATAGCTTTGGGGCTGCGCCCTCGATCTTCTTCCAGTAAACCAGCAGCAGATGGTCGCAGTGTTCTCGGAGGCAAATAGTTAACAAGGGAGTTAGTGATGTAGCTCGGTCCCAGCCCATGTAGGGCTTTGTACACAAGGAGGAGGAGCTTAGAATCAACTGTACATGTAACAGGAAGTCAGAACAGAGCAGCTCAGACTGGCCTGACGTGCTCTCTGCTCTTGGTTCTGGTTCACAGCTGCAGAGTTATGAATGAGCTGAAGTCTGTCAGTGGAGTTTTTGGGAGGCCAGTAAAAAGTGCGTTACAGTTCTCGAGTTGGCCTAAAATAAAGACATGAATGAATTTCTCTGCATCTTTTTCATTTAGAAATGGTCGTACCTTAGCGATGTGTCTGAGGTGGAAACATGATGATGTCATCACCTTGTTAATGTGGGACTTGAAGCTCAGATCTGAATCAAGGATCACACCAAGACTTGTCACCTCAGATGTAATCCAGGGAGTTGAATTCCCCAGATTGAGGAATGAGGAAAACGAAGTAGGAGAAGAATGGGGAGACAAATGAGGAAGTAAAAATATGGAGAAAGAAGTAAATGGCAGAGGTGTTGTGTCGAAGGATGCACGGGAAACAAGGAAAATAATTAGAGTGGATGTTGGGAAGGGTTAAAAGGAAAGTCAAATGAGTGAGGGAAAGAAGGATGTTTGAGGGGAAGGAGGCTAAAGGAAGAATACTAGCAGGGAAGGAGGTAGAAGAGGGGAAAGGAGTTAGGGAAACAAAGGAGGAGTTAAAGGTAGAGAAGGTGGAAGAAGAAAGAAGTACCAGAAATAAAGGAGAAGTTACTAGAGATGTGGAGAGGAAGGATCGAGGAGGTAGAAAGTCGTAGAGGAAAGGATGATTAAGGATGATGTTTTGGCAAAGGAGGAGAAGGATAAATAGGAGGCAGAAGAGGACAGAAGGAGGTGAAAAAAAATGGAACTGGTAAAATAGAAAAGGAAGAGGGAGCAGAAAAGGAAAGGACAGAGGGAAGGAGAGAAGGTAGCGAAGAAGGAAAAAGGAAAGCAGGCATGGAAAGAAGAGGAGGCAGAAATAAGTACAAAGAAGAAAGGAGGAAATATGAGGAGGAGATAAGGAGGAATGGAGAGGGAAATCTGGACGCAGGGGAAAGGGGGAGAGGAAGTATCAGAGTAATTCAGGAAGTAGAGGACAAAAGAGGCACTAGACAAGGAAATGGGCAGATAACAGCAAAGTGGAAGGTACAGAACATTCAGGAGGGAAGATAAGACAGAGAGGAGGTCTTAGAGGAGAGGAGGAGGAAGAGGAGTAAAGAAATGTTAGGGTGGGGGTGACGAAATGAGCACAGAGAAACAGAAGAAGGTATAGAACAGAAGGATGAAATAGCAAAAATAGGAAAAGAGGAAATAGACGACACAGAAGAGGAAAGGTAAAGAGAGAAGGTCGAGGGAAATAAGTAACAAACAGAGGATGAGGAAGTGTGACAGTAGCTAAGGAGGGAAGGAAAGATGGCAGACATAGAAACAAGTGGATAAAAAAGGAGAGGAGGAAGAGGTGAGTAGGGTGGGAGGTAGAGAAAGAAAGGAGGCAGTGGGGAAAGGACATATAGGAGAGAAAAGATGAAGTAGATAGGAGGAAATAAAAGATATGAGGCAATGTTAGAGGAGGAAATAGGTGATAGAGAGGAAGATGGAGGTAGATTAAATAGAGGAAGAAGAGAAAGAAAGGATGTGGCAGACAAGAAAATGAAAGGATAGAAAAGAAACAAGTGAAAAAGAGCAGGTAGAAAGGAACAAAGAGATGACAGAGAGGGAAGGGAGGAGGCAGGAAGTAGGTGAGGAACTGATGGAAAAGGGAGAGAAGCAGAGAGGTGAAGGAGGAGGTCGAGGAAAAGGAGAGGAATACAGAAGGAAAGGAGGCAGTGGGGAAAGGAAAAGGGAAACAGAAAAGATTATAGAGGAAATAAAGGACACAAGGTTATGTTGGAGGAGGAAATAGGTAACGGAGGGGAGGATGGAGGTAGGATAAATAGGAGAGAAAGAAAGGGAGGTGGCAGGTGAGAAAATGAGCAGATATTCAAAGGAAATGACGGCGACAAAGGGACAGAGAAGAAACAGGTGAGGAAGGGCAGGTAGAAAGGAACAAAGAAATATGACAGAGGGAGAGGAGGAGGCAGGAAGTAGGTGAGGAACTGATAATGGAAAAGAGGAAGAAGCCGAGAAGTAAAGGAGGAGGTCGAGAAAAAGGAGGTGGTATAGTGGAGTATGGGAAGGAAAGGAGGCCGTGGGTTAAGGACATACAGGAGAGAAAAGATGAGGTAGATAGGAGGAAACAAAGGACGCAAGGTTATGTCGGAGGAGGAAATAGGTGGTAGAGAGGAAGATGGAGGGAAGTACTGAAGAAGAGGAGGCAACAGAACAAGGAAAACATACAGGAAGGAAAAGAAGGCAAAATGAGCACAGGGAAAGATGAAGTAGAGGACAAACGAGGGGAAGAGATAGGTAGAGGAGGAGATTGTCGAGGAGGTGGTGACGAGGAAAGGAAGGAAGAGGACAAAGGAAGAAAGAGAGATAGAGCAGATAGAGGAGAGGAGCCTGCGTGTGCTGCAGACGGAGAGTTTCCCTGCGAACAGGCCGCAGCATTCACAGTCTGCAGTCACATTACAGAGGCTTACAGTCCAAAACTCTCAGCCACACCTGTCACTGAGTCTTTCTGTGTGTGTGTGTGTGTGTGTGCGTCTGTATAGAAGCATGCATGCTAATTCGCCCGCTCCAACGAGCATGTGACTGTGATGCACGCATAAATTTGGAGCACACCCGCGTTACTGACTGTGTGTGCATTCAGGGGTGTGTCGCTGCGAGAAACCAGAAATTGCAAGGCTGCCAGCTGCTCGGCCGTGAGCTGCATGTGGAGGGAGAAAGAAGGTGTGTCAATAGAGAGAGAGAGAGAGAGAGAGAGGGTGAGTTAATGAGAGGAAGATGTGGATGTGTGCAGAGTAGAGGAAGAGGAGGAGGAGGAGGAGGAGGAGGAGGAGGATGGAGGGAGCAGGAGAGAGCAATCAGATGTTTGTCAGAGAAGATGAGTGCTGTACTCTGCCAACACCAGATGAATATTGGTGTGTGTGTGTGTGTGTGTGTGTGTGTGTGTGTGTGTGTGCAAAAGGCTGAGTGCACATGAATGTGAGTGACAGGCTGAGTGTGTGCACTGGAGAGTGAAAACACACACACATTTGCACACACGCAGACACGTGGAGGGGAGGCTGTCAAGAAAGCAACCATGCATCTCCACGGAGAATACAACCCGGGGGGGGGGGTGCGGGCCAAGGGAGAAG